>NC_134715.1:60162121-60465151 GCF_049634645.1 Pelodiscus sinensis | reverse complement strand
TATAATCACAATCGGTCTTGCATTAACATGTAAGTGGGTACAACATCACCTATTCTGACCTACTTCTCTGAATGCGGGTGTTGTAGCCTGATTTTTTTTTCTTAATGGAATACTATAAGGCTTTGATTTTAAAATACATATATAGAATATTCTGTAAACATTTTTCATTTAAAAAAATGGAAGGGTGAGAGTAAAAAAATGCAATTTTAAACATGGAATTCTGTGTAGTCCAAGTTGTACAAAAGCATTTACATCCACCACCACTACCAACCTTTCCCTGTTCTACAGCATATGAAATTAAACACATTCTCCCTAAGCTGCAATTTGTTATTCAAGCTCTCCATTTACTTAGTATATTCAGATACTTAGTTAATTATTTATTTCTGGCTCTTTTTTAAAATAAAACCAAGTTTTTGAAGGCTAGTTGTAGGGGTTTATTGTTTGCTTTTCTCTTCTTTAAGAAATTAAAACTTGCCATTGCACTACCACAAAAGGAGAATGCTTCTTTTGAATATAGTAGAGATGCTAATGTTCTTAAGTGGCTATTGTGCATATACTGAACTTTGCAACATGTTTTATTAAATTTCTTATCTAACTCCAAAATAAAGCTTACCATTGGATAAACATCTGAGCTTCAGAGCCTCTTTCTAAATTATAAGGTCAATTTACCAATGACAGGGTGCTGATCCATTCGGAGTGTTAATTACGATATGTGTATTAAAACATATCAAATGAATATGGCACGTGTTAAATGTGTAAGCAGGGGCTGAACTACTGCTTGCTGTCAGCCAGCTAAAAGAAGGGAGCTGCTCTGGGGGTGGGGATGCTCACTCCAATTGTTTAGCACTGCAAGATAATTAACTGTTAACTGTTGATATGTAAAAACAGCTCATGCCAGGAGGGGGAAGGAATCCGAGGTGTGGTTATGTAAATCCAACTCAGCCAGGGCTGATGGAGGATCAGTGTTGGAATGGAATGTGATATATTGTAAATAATTTCAGGCTGTTGTGAGGGGTCACAAATCATGCTACCCCTAAATGTGGGAACTGTAAAACATGAGACCAGTGCTTGCAGGACAGACACCACCATCACTGGAACAAGCCTCCCCCCTTCCAGAGTTGAGTGAATGGAGCTGGGCGGGGGAGGAGAGGGCTAAAGGGCTTGAGTCAGCCTGCTTCATGCCTGCCAGGTGTGAGCTGTAAGACTGGCCCAACCTGCCTCTTTCCCCCTTTTGTTATAAGGACAGACCTGAAGCAAACTCCATGAGGAGTCTTTTTGTTGCTAGTCCAGTGGAAGCTGGAATCTTTTGCCAGTCTAGGTGATGGCTTAAGAGTTGAAATCACTAAGAGCTGAAATCACTGATTTGGCCGGGAGCCAGACCCACTGCAGCCAGCGGAGTGGCTGGTGGGAATGACTGGCGGGTGGCCTGTAGGAGCAGTGGCAGGCGACCAGTGGAGCAGCCGGTGGGAACGGCGGGCATCCAGTAGGAGCAGTGGCAGGTGACCAATGGAATGACCAGTGGAGTGGAACAAGACAGCTGTTGGAGCATGGCGGAGTGGTTCGTGGTAAAGGCTGCAGCAGAACCGTACAGAGAGGTGGCACCATCGGCCGCCTTTTCTCTGTTTCATTAAATGCTTCTTTCTACACTCAGAGTCTGTGCTTGCAAGTGGGGAAGCATTGCCTCTCAGAAGCACCCATGGGTGTGTGAATTTCCCAGGTTACTGGGTGGGGGCTTGAGCCGGTGCTGTGTGAGATGGGCCCCAAGATATAGCAACCCAGCCCTGGTTGCTGCCGGACCTACCCGGCAGAAGGGTTACAAATGAATTAAAGATGGCCTATTGATAGATCTCAAAATGTAATCAGGAATATATAATTGAATTGGTTTGTTTCTAACAGAGTTCTACAGGGACTTGTTCTTGGTCTTGTAGTATTTAACATTTTTATCAATGATCTGGAAAAGAAAACATAAAATTCCCATTTGATAAAGACTGCAAATGACACCAAAATTGGGGGTGTGGTAAAAAATGAGAAGGATGGGTAATTGATACAGAGCAATTTTAAATTAGTTGGTAAACAAAGTGTTTTATTGGTTAAATACTTATAGAAACAAAGAATGTAGGCAAGACTCATACAACGTGGAGCTCTATTCTGGAAAGCAGTGACTCAGAAAAAGATCATAACAAATAACCTGTTGAACACAAACAGCCGGGTAAATTCTGTACCTAAAAGGCTACGTTCAATATTTGAATGCATACACAGGGGCATGTCAGGTAAGAATAGCAAAGTTACTTTGTTTCTATATTTGGCCCTGGTGAGACCACTATTAAAATTCTGTAGCTAGTTCTGTTGTCCACAAGTCAAGAAAAATGATAATTTAGAGGGGGTTTACAGAGGACCCAAACAAGGATTAAAGGATAGAAAATCTGCCTTATGTTGATAAACTAAAAGTGCTCAATCTATTTAGCTCAACAAAAAATAAAGTTTAAGCAATGACCTGATTATTGTTTACAATTACCAACCTGGGTAACAAATATTTGATAGTGGATTCTTCAATCTAGCAAAGAAAGGCATAACGTGAGCATATGGCTGGACATTGAAGCTAGACCAAATCAGACTGGAAAGAAGCATAAATGATTAACCAAGAGGATAACTAACCATTTGAACAATTTATCAGTGTGTATGGTGGATTCTTCATCACTGGCAATTTTAAAATCAAGATTGCTGTTGTTCTAAAAGACAGGTTCTAGAATAGTGGTTTTCAAACTTTTTTTCTCATGAACCAGTTGAAGAAAATTGTTGATACCCACAGCCCAACATAATTTGACTAGAGTATGGGCTCTGGGGTGAGGCTGAGAGGTTTAGGGAATAAGAGGGGGCTCAGCTTTGGAGGGGGGTCAAATCTGGGACAGGAGGGGCTTCCCTTGAGCCTAAAGCAGGCTTCTTCCTCTCTTGGCACCACAGACCATGCTGCTCCTCTGAAGCAGCCTGCAGAAGATTCCCAGCCAATGGGAGTATGGAGCTAGTCCTCGAGGCAGAGGCAGTGCATGGTTCACTATGTGCGCTCTCTCCCTTCCCCACACCAGTAGCCAGGCCAGCTGCCAGCCACTTCTATGGCCCAGCGTAGTCTGTGGTGCTATGACAGCCTACCCACTGGTCACCTGATTCTCCTGCAGCAACAAGATCCAGTGCCTGATATTCCACAACACAGAGTTTGAAAACCACTGTTCCAGAAAACATTTAAGATCAATTCTATGCCTTGTGTTATACCGAACTCCAGTCTAAATTATCACAGTGGTCTCTTATAGCCTTCAAATCAATGAGCCTATTGATTAAAGCATGTAGCTAATTGTTTGACTATACTCATGGTTCATTCTTAAGAATGTTAAGGAGACCAAATAATATTTGATCAAATTTATTGTCTACTGACAAAGCATTATAATACAATAAGGAGACATACAGACCCTCCTTCAGGAAGTAATCTCCCATTATGTTCATTTTCACAGAAGGTGTGATTCAAAGCTAGAGATTTCAGCTAGTAGCAGCCCTGGTATGGTTTTACAAATTACAAAGCCTTGTATACATTACTAAATCCAACCCATCAGTTTGTAAGAGTTCTTTAATCTCTGTTTATGAGATCATAGTCCAAAAAGAGTTGGGCATAGAGGTACATTCCCAGACTATGCCTGGACACAATATTTACATATCATGGCTTCTGATAGGCTTTCTAATGATAATGGTGATTTCAGCTTTCCAAAGGGTTATGGGGTACTTGTCATGGGTGATCAGAATTGTGAACAGAGCGTAATACCGTCAATTCACTTTTCCAGACATATATTTCATACAAACAGCCATATTGGATCTAGCCAATGATCCAGCTAACCAGTATCTTATCTCCAACAGTGGCCATTGCCAGATGCTTCAGATGGAATGAACAATTCCAGAACAGGACAATTAGTGAGTGTTGCATTCCTCTGTTGTCTAGTGCCAGCTTCTAGTAGTCAGAGCTTAGGGATAATGACAGCATAGGGCTGCATCCCTGGTCCTTTTGACTAATAGCAATTGATGGACCTGTCCTCTATGAACTTCCCTAATGTTGAACCAAGTTACACTTTTAGCATTCACAACATCTCCTGTCAATGAATTTTATAAGTTGAGTTTGCATTGCATAAAGAACTTCCTTATGTTTGTTTTAAATCTACTACCTACTAATTTGATTGAGTAACCCCATATAATTGTGTTATTATTGTGTTATGCACCTTCTTATTACCATTCATTACTTTATAGAACTCTTCCATAACACCCCTTAGTTATCTCTTTTCTAAGATGAACATACTCCAGCTTTTTAATTGGACCTCACAGGGAAGCCGTTTCATACCTTTAGTCATTTTTTATTCTATTTCTGATAACTTTTTAGGATTGTGACATTACAATATTTTCTGTCTTATTATCTATCCCATTCCTAATGGTTCCTTAACATTCTGTTAGCTTTTTTGACTGTCGCTATATATTAAACAGATGTTTTCATAGAACTGTCCATGATGACTCCAAACTCTCATTCTTGAATGGTAACAGCTAATTTAGATTATATAATTTGGATTATATTTTACAATGTATAACTTTACATTTATTTCATCATTGGATATTGTGTATGATACCCATTAATGTGGTGCATATTATGCCAAACATAACAACATGTTGGCAACCGGCTATGAGTCTGAGGGAATCTAAATAAGTCTAATGGGTGACATTTCACTCAATTGAAATCAATAGCAAAACTTCCATTTACTACAAAGGAGCCATTAAGTCTAAATTGGCATAACATGTATGTGGAAGTAATTAAAAAAAACCCCTTCACATTACACCTACTTTGTCTTCTCATTTTGGTCCACAGAATCACAGCAGTTATATATAGAAATTATCTATTGTTTCTCCTTTCTTGAATCAAATGCAGATTTTTTTTCTATAATGTATAAACTGATGTTTTTTCCCAGTCTATTTTTAAAAGTACTATGTATTGGGATTTTTACCATATCGCCTAAGAGTGACTTGCAGAGTCTAACAAGGGTGAGAATGAATGAAAATGAAAACATATGAGGAAAATCAAAATAGTAGTTATTTTGTTTAAGATACTACAGTGATAAGCTCAGTGTATAACTCTGTACAGTATACAAATAATGTAGAATATAGTTCAGAATCAGGAAATATTTCCTGATATTCAGCCTCACCCAATTCTAGTTTAACCCAATACACCTAGTTATGCCGTCTAATAACATCACCTAAATAATTTTCCTCCTGCTTTTGTATTTACACATTTTCAATATCTGTAGTCTTTTATTGTGTCCTTTCCTCAGCAAAGATTCATATATTTAGACCTTGAGTCAGCCCCCTGATATTTTTGTTGCTTTACTCTGAATACTATCCAATTTGTCAATACATTTCAAGTGATCTTATGACCAGAACTGAATGTAATATTTATTTAAACCAAACTTATCCTGGATATAACTCCATTGAATTTGGTGAAGTTACACCAGAGAGAATGTGGCTTCATATTCCTCTATCTGGACTGAAGAGGAAGGATCCCCAATATTACAGCTCTATTTTCACCACATAAGGAAAATAGCTTCACCATCACATAGGTATTTCATTTTATTCTGTACAACATGAAGCATATTTGCCATTTACCCTTTTTTTTCCTTCATAGTGAATAGTTTTAATTTTTCTGACAGCTTGATACTTTTTACTCTAAGGAATTAGTTACATATTCTTCATTTTCTCTGACAGCAGTTCATCATTCATTTCTCTCTCATACATGTTTCTTCTTTTTAAATGCTATCCCTGTGTGATGGGTATGCTATTAGTAAATTAATTGGGAATTGGATTGGCACAGAAACACTTTGGAATATTCAGGAGGTGTATGGTACTGCAACAAGATGATTTTGCCATATCCTGCTCCAGAAAAGAGCCATAGATAAGTCCTCCAGGAGGCTAGAGCAACTCTGGAGGAATAGGCCAATCAGGGGCCAGGAAAGTCTACAAAGGGACCTGCAAAACAGAGCAGCAGTTAGTGCATAGCAGAGCTCAAGCAGGCTGTCTGGAGAAGTGCCCCCAGGGCTGTGTCCAGACTCAGGGGGTTTTTCGGGAAAAGTAGCCTTTTCCTGAAAAAACTTCCCCTGCGTCCAGACTCAAGCCGCGTTCTTTCGAAATTATTTCGAAAGAACGCGGCTTTTCTTTCGATGGCGGTAAACCTCGTTTCACGAGGAAGAACGCCTTCTTTCGAAAGTTCCTCTTTCGAAAGAAGGCGTTCTTCAATGTAAATAGGGCTTCCTTGAAAGAGAGCATCCAGACTCGCTGGGTGCTCTCTTTCGAAAAAGCGGATTGCTCTTTCGAAAGATCCGCCTGCAGTCTAGACGCGATCTTTCGAAAGAGGCTCAGGAGGGGAAGCCCTGGAGGAACCACTGTCTCAGACTGGAGGAACAGACTAAGGGGAAGTAGACCTAACGGACAGACTAAAGGTATGTCTAGACTCGCTCACATCCAAGGAATGCATCTGATCTTCCAATTTTTTTTTCAGAAGAGCAGGCGCAGGTTTTTTTTTTTGGCATCCCTGTAAATCTCGTTTAACGAGAAAGAAGGGAGGTTCCAAAAATTGTTTTTTTCTGACATTTGGCCCAGTGTAGATGGGCCAAATGTTGGAAAAGTCTCTTCTGAAAAAAGAAGTGGAAAAAGCTATGCAAATTGCAGTTTGCAATTTGCATATCTTTTTCTGTAAGAACTGTGTAGTCTAGCCACAGCCGAAGAGAGACACTAGACAAGAGGGTACCAATATAGGCCCCTGTTAAAGGTGTAGCCTAAGGGCTTTGTATTTCATACAGAGTGTGAATCGATTAGAGGGCTGAGTAGCTACACGCGGCACGGACTAAGTAGTTCGGATTAGGCTTCCTATTCCGAACTACTGTTATTCCTCGTGACGGTAGTTCGGAATAGGAAGCCTAATCCGAACTACCTAGTCCTTGCCGCGTGTAGCCGTGGGGCATGGAGTCCGCACTAGCGGACACTTAAAAATGGCGGCGCCCGGCAATATGCAAATGAAGCCCGGGAAATTCAAATCTCGGGCTTCATTTACAACTCCGGTTGCCTACATTACCACCCTAGTTCGAACTAGGGTGATAGTGTAGACATACCCAAAGAAGGCTTTCTGACTCAGGGTATGTCTACACTACAGTGCTAATTCAAAATAAGCGAATTCGAAATAACGCAATTATACACAAAAACTAATTCGAAATAGCATTTTTCTAATTCAAAATAGCGTGTCCACGTTGAATGGACCCTGAATTGAAGGTAAGGCTGGCCAGAACCAGTGCCAGCAGGGCATCAGGGTCGGATTTAGTGTGTGGGTCTGCTGCCTCAGGCTATCCAAAGCCTGTGCTTAAAGGGACCCTACCCCCCATCCTCAACAGACTGTTCTCAGGTTTCTCTGCTTGTGGGTCTACCTCGCTGAGGGACAGCAAAGCCTTTGTGTCTCAGAGTGCTCTGCTTGCCCTCACTCGGGACACACAGCACTCTGCAACTGGGGACTCTGCTGCGTCTCATGGACACGTTGCCAGCAGCCTGGCTACACTGTCTGCAGGCTGCCATCCAGGAGGACCATTGAGGGGCTATCAGGATCCAGGGGGCCCTGCGGGAGAGCTTCCACCCTGAGGAGCGCTAACAGTCTCCCTGGTCTGCCCCACTGGGGGCTTGTGCCCCATTCCTCCCTCTCATCCTTACCCTTCCCTATGCCCCCCCCCCCTTCCTGATGTTAAATAAAATGCATTTTTGTCTCAAAAATACAAACTCTGTTTATTTAACAAAACTGGGGGGGGGGGATGAAACTCTGGGGAGATTGGGAAGGGCGGCGGGAGAGGGCAGGAGAAAGTGTGGGAGGGGGAGAGGGAAAACTTGGAGGAGGGCGCTGGAAGGGAGAAGCAAGGGGAAGAAGGGGTGGGGGTCTTGCCGGGCAAACTGCCTCCCAGCACCATGGGGGAGGGGAACTCAGCTTCCCCAGGGGGATGGAGAGTAGGGTGCAGAGGTTGAGGTGGGGGGTGTGGAGATTGAGGAGGAGAGTGTGGAGGTTGAGGAAAAAGGGGGGGCAGGAGTGGGAGGAGGAACAGTAGCTGGGGGGCTTCAGGTGCAGGACCGGCACGGGGCAGCACGCTCTGCACCAGGGCCTGCAGATGATGACAGATGGTATGACCCTGGGCAAGCAGTTCCCACCAGAACTCCCATTCTGCCCGCACCCACTGCTCCATGATCCGGGTCTGGGCTCGCAGGACCTACAGGTCCTGCTCTTGGTACCCCTGCCCCGTGGTGGTGCTCCTGCTGAGGCTGCGGGTGCGGGAGCTCGTGCACCCTGCACGAGCAGCTGGTGTGGCTACAAAGAAAGAAGAGGAATGGTCAGTTCTCCCTGGGGACACAGTGGATGATACCCAGCCCCCCCTGTGAGGTGAGGGTGACCGTTCTCTGCACCGTCACAGCTGATGTGCTTGCACAGAGGCCATGGTCGACATGTCCGGTTCTGCTGGGAGTGGGAGCTGCCCCGAGACCGCACCCGTGCCCCTGTCCTGTGTATAGTGTGGCTGGGGCAGGGCCCTCAGCTCCCATCTCGCTGCCTCCCGGGCTGGCATGGACCGCCCCATCCCCTAGGATTTGGTTGAGGGCGGGGAAGTAGGGGAGGTGGCAACCCCTGCTGCAGTGCTGCCCCTGGTGGCCCTGGAGTACGCCTGCCTCAGCTCTTTTATTTTCAGGCACATCTGCTCCTGGGTGCACCTGTATCCCTTCTGGGCCATGGTGGCCACTATGCGGCCATAGACGGCGGCATTCCTCTGACTGGTGCAGAGATCATGGACATTGGAGGCCTCCCCCCACACCTCAGTGAGGTCCATAATCTCTGCACCAGTCCAGGTGGGCACACGCCGTCTATGGCCGCTGGCTGGCCCCTGGGCACTAGGGGACTGGTATGGGGACACTGGACTGGTTTTGGCTGCCCAGCTCATTGTCTGGCCACTGGGTGCAGAGCTGTCAGGGCTGTCTGTCTGCATGCAGGCCTCCGTCTCGCACATGCCCAGTGACCAGACTCTACCCTTTCAAGGGCCCCGGGGCTGGGGGAGAGGAGAGGAATTTTCCTGATTGTGCCCAGAGTGGAAGCCCCCTATTTCGAATTAAGTGTCTACACAGCACTTAATTCAAACTAGCTATTTCAAATTTGGCATTAGCCTCGTAGAATGAGGTTTACCAAATTCGAAATAAGCACTCTGCTATTTTGAATTAAATTCGAAATAGCAGTTTGCATGTGTAGATGCTATTGAAGTTACTTGGAAATAATGGCTGTTATTTCGAATTAACTTTGTAGCGTAGACATACCCTCAGTGAGTGCAGGCACACACTGATCATGGGAGGTGAATGCCTCTATGTTACAGGAACTCTGCTTTAGATATAAAGCTGAGGTAGGTATTGAATAGGTGTTTTAAGATAATGCCAGTACCATAAGCACACTTTTCATTAATATATTGTACATATTCTTTTATTTAATTAACACATCACATCTCAACTTGGAAAATATGGAATAAAGCCACTTTATATTCAAAGTATTCTTCATTAAGTATGTACACAGGAATTCTTTGACCTCTTCTGATCACAAACGCTCTCTTCTCATCTTCTTAAGCCATCGATTAAAACTAGGTTAGTGACTATAAGGCTTTTAAAAGCCTCATTAATATTCCTGGCATTTCTGCTGATGTTAGGTGTGGTTTTTTTTCATTCCACTGTACTAGTGAATGTGTCTGGAGTTTCAAATCATTAGTCACTGTACTTTGGAATTAATAAACCAGGTATGTGACTTTAGAGACTAACATCTATATTTAATGCTCTATTGTTCATGCTAAAATATATGTTGCATAATGTTAACTAGGATGTTTCATCATCACATAACTATTTCTTTTAATACTAAAGACTATAACATGTATTATTAGTTTTTTATGTTTGGCCAGTGGATATATCCCTATTCTTAAAATATTTTGGGCCCACAAGGCTCTTAAAGCTCTAAGCAAGGGTTTATATCTGGTACAGTTGATGATCTCCTCTGATACCTGCTTGTTTGTGTTGAGATACATGTCATATGTCTGCAAAGAATGTTTCAGGCTTCAGTCTCCTCCAGAATGTTTAGCTTTTCCTTATATCTCTTTATTTCCACACAGCCCATCCTTGACCCCACAAACTTGCAAGATTTCTTCATCAACCATCTGGCAGTGGCCAAGACAGCCATCCATCAGAAGTTGAGAATGATTCTGGATTGGGGGGATGCTCTAAGATGGTAGGCCCTATCTCTACTCCCTCATCTGATGACCACCCCAGCCATAATTCTTCTGGACAGTAACCACTGACTCCTTACATACCTTAAAGGACGAGCAAGCACTGCTGGTGATTCTCTACTCAGTGCCCTGCTCTGCATTCCTGATTTTTAACCTTTGCTTCTGTTCCTATTTTTTCGTATGTTGTCCTCAGTATTCACTTGTGACATAGGGGGAGAAGCCATTCAACCCCAGTCAAGGGGGCAAGCTATTAGCTTTGAACAGAGTTAGGCCCACCATATCCCACTAATCATAACAGATACTTACACTAATTGCAGGATTAGCAATTACTTAACATAGAGACTATTGTAAGAATCTAGTTACCCTTCTGGTATGATAGCTGGTAAATACTGAATTTTAATAGCAACTACTGTGATGGAGCTTTTTCTTTATAAATACATGCCTTCTTACATTTCAGGAACTCACCTATTCTATCTGCTATCCCTTGAAGAAAAATTCTGTTGAGCATACCAGCAAGTTTATTTTATCAAACTACCAGAGAGCAAAACAGATAAGCAATGGAATTGGTTAGTTATTGATATCTTTTTTCATTACACAGAATTATACTGGAAATTGTAAACTAATGGAGAGTCTCTTATTAATATCAATATTGAAATGTCATCCTAAGATTAATTTAAATACAAATTGCAGGTCTGCTGAAATTGGTATATATACCGATAGATGCTTTATTTATAAGCAACGTAAATCATTAAGCTGCCATACTGCTACAAAAATAGTGTCAAAAATGGGCTAGTCATTTTATGCTCATATTAAGTATTCCATCCATGTTACTGATAACTTGGATTTTTGCATATGATAGGAAATAAGTGCCATTTTTTCAGCTATGATCAGGAGTCAAATGGAGGGGTGGGGGAGGAGGAGGGACTCACCAAACACAATTCCAGAGTGTTCCTGCTAGAAATGTTCAGATATTAAATGGATAGTATTAACTTTTAAATCATCATCAGGATTCTGAACTATCAGAATACATACCAGCTCTATTACAGATATTTAAGTCCCTCTAAGATTTTTGTCACAACTTTTTTATGATCATCAGATAAATTCTTGTTTGATATTGCAGCTAGTACTGGTTGTGAAATATGGAGAAGTAAGCACCTGAGGATTCCCTTAGCATAGGAAAATCCTGAGTTGGCCAGCTCATGAGCTCCACATCAGCTGTAGAGTGGGGAGCGGGATGAAGGCCCTACCGTAGCCAAGCCCACCCCTCAATTCACTCCTCCTCCCAGAGTGTCAAGTGCTATATTTTCTCTGCCGGTGTGATCAATAGCTCCCTTGCTGAGATATGCAAGCCATTTTAAAAAATCCCACCTTGCATGCAATTGGTGATTGCATTATAAATGTTGGATTTCAAGAATGTATATCTTAGCTAAAGATGGCATTTGAATCAACATCCAGGTTTGGATAATGAACATTCATACTTAAACTAAAAACAAGCAGTCCCGTGGCACCGTAGGGTATGTCTAAACTACATGCCTCCGTCGACGGAGGCATGCAGATTAGCCAGATCGGCAGAGGGAAATGAAGCCGCGATTAAAATAATCGCGGCTTCATTTAAATTTAAATGGCTGCCCCGCTCTGCCGATCAGCTGTTTGTCGGCAGATCGGGGCAGTCTGGACGCGACGCGCCAACAAAGAAGCCTTTCTTGATCGGCACAGGTATGCCTCGTGAAACCAGGTTTACCTGTGCCGATCAAGAAAGGCTTCTTTGTCGGTGCGTCGCGTCCAGACTGCCCCGATCTGCCGACAAACAGCTGATCGGCAGAGCGGGGCAGCCATTTAAATTTAAATGAAGCCGCGATTATTTTAATCGCGGCTTCATTTCCCTCTGCCGATCTGGCTAATCTACATGCCTCCGTCGACGGAGGCATGTAGTTTAGACGTACCCTTAGAGTCTAACAAACATATTATATCATAAGCGTATTAACATATTACATTAATTAATAATTAGCTTACTAATGTGTACAATAATTTTAATGAAAGCAGACGATATATTGTTAGACTCTATGGTGCCACATGATGCTCATTGTTTTTAAAGTTACAGACTAACATGGCTAGCCTTCTGAGACTTAAAATAAAGAAAGTTTTGGTGTTTGTAGATCAAAATATTGGGTCAATTTTATCTCTTAAAAAATGTAATGGATCAAAACTTGGCATCCAAACTATAAGTCCCAAGTAAACATATCTTTCTACCCCAAATAATGTAAAATGGTTAAGGCATTTTTTTCAGTTTTCTTCAGGAGATTTTTCCAACCAATTGCTTACATAAAGGTTCTTTTTCTGATCATGATTATTGTACAGCTTCAAGATAAAGGTAAATAAATGGTTCAAGATAGGAAAACTTATTTTGAATTTCAGCATATAAAGTACAAAGAACATCATTTCATCTCCAGACATACTTTGTCTGGGTCAATAACTCAGACAATTCTCCATATTTCAAACTCAAGTACATATGTTCATATTGTAGACTTTTTATTCCTTCATTGATTTACATGTCATTACACTGATATATGACAAAAATCATTTAACAGGCAGGCTAAGTAAATATTTCACCTTAATCCCAAAATAAATTATTGCCTCCATCTGAAATTCTCAAATTGTTGTATTTAAAAATATGGGGCGGGAAGTATATTCTTAGGAAGTTTGATTATACATGACTCTAAGGACCAACATTCTGCCAATACCTAATAATTTCCCCAGTTCCTTTCACATCTACATCACTAGGCTGGTTTGGCTCAGGTTACCTATGACCAAAAGTCATAGCCATCTTATGACTAGAAGCTGGACTATGTGAAATAAGTTAGTGGTTTCGATCCAGTTCTTATTCAACATGCAATCAATAAAACAGTCTACAGTGCTGGCTTAGATGCCACAGCAAAGTGGGGAGGGACTGAATGGGAAAATGAACTATGCTTTCACCTCTAAAGATGCTCCCACTGTAACAATGGTGTGATTCAGTGAAGTCGGTAGTGCAAGTGCCTGTGTCACATCTGTTCTGTTGATATAATACTTCATTTCATTCTAGAACCTTTCACAAGCACTGCGATCCCTAAAAACAAAGACTTTTTACTTATTGCAGAAATGGGCTTTAATATGGTCACTGATTCAAATACATCTAGTAGTTGACGGATTGTTCTACTTCTTTATGCCATAAGAACTGAATTTCATGTATAAGCTTTGCTATCTTGATTTTGATGTGCATTGTCTTCACCTTTTCAGGAAGCAAACACATTCACACATGAAGAGTGAATCCTAGTTAAATCCTATATCAGTGTCAGTTAGCTTTAGATACCCATCATATTGGCAGTTTTTGATATCTACACTTACTACATTGTCTAGTTATAAAAGCCCTTTGCACTGAACAGCAGTATCAAGTCACTAATTATTCTTTACATTAGAAAGATGGCAATTTTTCTTCACTGAATGTTATTATGGGAGAAAGTATAGAGATTTTTCTGCCTACAAATCACATGGATTCCAGATATAGAAATGATACAGAGACACTCAATTTTTAGCACCAAGAGATACTTAAAGATTTTTTTAATGTGTATCAGTCCCAGTCCTAAATTTTTCACTCATTCCTCAAAACTCTCATTGACTTTCAGTCTTTTCTATGTCCTCAGGGGGAATTTTTGCCTGAGTAAGCACTCTGAATTGGGTTCACGTCATTACATTTATGAAATAGATTATTTTCAAGGAAACAAATATCCTTTTTATTTATTCATTGTTAAGAAAAGGACTTGCATTACATGGGAAATAATTACGCTATCTAGTGTTTGTTGTCAGCAGTTGAACACTTATGGAAAAGTCCTATAGACTTTTTTATTGATTAAACCAACACATTTCTTCAGAAAGTGCTATAGACACCATTCTAAAATGCTATAGAATATGCTAGATAATATATAATTTACAAAGATTTGTTATCCACTGTATGAGGTGTTGTAAAACGAATACCATTTTCTATTAAATTATTTATGATAGTCAAAAAAACTGTGAAAAACATTATCATTTTTCTCATATTCCATAGGATATTTCCCAAAGAGAAGTGCATAGAAGCATGTTAAAATAATCTGTCACCTGTTAGTATAGATTGTTTTCATTGCAATTTGTCTGCACTTAAGATAAACTTCTATTTCTAGACAGCTTTCAGTTTATTTACAATTTTAGAGACATATGTTTTGAACTAGAGAGTCTATCCTCTGTATTTAAAGACTAAGGAGGTGTAGGTTTGTTGCTATTGAATTATTCCCCACTAAATATATAATAGAAAGAACTGCAAACAGTTTGTTTTGAAATCAATGCCTAAGGAAACAAATTAAATGACAAAGATATCATAGTGAGACACATGTAATTCACTCATAGAGGAAGATACTTTTGCAGTTGTCTGTGAAATAAAAATGAAGATGGATGCCAGATATAGTCAGCTTACTGGTGGTACCAATCACTGTCACTGTACCAGAGACAAAAGGATCTACAAAATTTTTGTATACTCCATGGCAAACAAAACATTGTACAAGACTGTCTGCTGACCATCAAAGTCCTCTTTTGCACTGTGTTATTGAAATAGATCCCTTGCTTTGGGGCACATGTACAGTTACTGTTTTAGAATTCACAGTAGCAAGATTCAGAATGAAGAAAGAAGCCAACATATTAGATTAAATAGGAAAAGATAGAAATATCTTTGGTACCACCACTAAAGATGCTGCAACCCAAATTACACTTGTACATTATATAAACTGGAAGAAGACTAAACAGGCAGACATTAGTGAAGAGTTTTGAGCGTACAGACGTGCTTTAATAATAGAGTGAATTTTCTTCCTGCAAAGATTAATTATAGTAGGTCATGGACAAGTAGTTTACTGACTGTGTAACATGTTGAAAGTTCAGAAAAATGAGGTAAATATGTGCAGTTGTTTCAGTCTTTCTGAAGGACTCAGACTGACTTTGAAATTATGCATTCACTTGCAGTGCAATCCTACTTAATGTTGTCTTACAGGCTGAAGCATTAAACCCAACAAGTGCCACAATTTTTTGCTTCCTGGGTTGAATAATATTACAACTTTTCCAATAAATATTTGAAATATATGACAGGAGCTTTTAAGGCCTATGTATAAAGTGACATAAATTATACTCAAGACCAAATAGGCCATTTATATCCATTCATTTATAAAAATTGAGTTTTCACTGAATGTAGAGATTTTATTTTTACTCTGTCATGAAGTTTGATTGGGGAGGGCAGGTGGGCTGGATGGGGGCCTTGAATTAACTGTTACTGATACAAGCTCTTGCTATCTATGTAAATGCAGTGTATGAACAATGGATGAGATGCTGAACCTACTGAAGTCCAGACTTCACTCAAGTTTCTGGTAAAATAACAGCCATTGTATATATTCTGAAAGAGAGAGAAAGTAACACAAAATCAGTCTAATTTAAATCACTGACTAATTCTGTATTGATGAAAGAATCTGAGGCACAAGCACAGAAAAGAAATAAACAAACTGCAGCAATGCTGCTTCTGATTCAGTTGAATTCCCTCTGATGATTATCATCAATCCATTTATACATTATAGATAATGGGTTACAGGACCATCTGCTAGTATGATCCCTGGTTTCCTGTCTGAAACCTAATTCCAGATAATTAATGAATTCAGGGAAATGTGGTGAAGTCAGTGGGTCTCTGCATGGGAACAGTAGTCCCTATTAGCAGATCTGATTCCAGGACTGAGGCTAATGTGTACCTCCTTTAGTATGAAAAACTATTGTGCCTGGTATGTAATGTCTATGAGGTCAATACATTATTTAATAGTCTGTAAGCAATCATTGGACATGTTGTTCAACAAAAAACACTAGATATATGGCAGACAGAAATAGGGGAAGAGGAGCGATGGCTACTTATGATTCCAGATAAAGAACATAGCGTCAGATTCACAAAGGTATTTATGCATCCGATTCAATTATTTCAATGGCAATGCCCCCCCACAGTTATTAAAAATATATCTAACACCTGCATAGAAAAAAGTAGATTCTAACGCTTTCTGACAATATATCTGTATATGCATATGTATGTATTTGTCACAACCCCAAAATAAATACCTCAGGGAAAAACTGAAGCTTGATTAAAACAAAGTTCTCATTTCAAGACTGAAAAACAGTTCATTACACACAGCTAACTAGTATCAAAAATTAGTACAAAAGAACTTGGGGTAACATCAGATTCTCCCAGTAGGTTGTTCTCAATCAGCAAATACAGACCTTTTTACATAAAACAATGTTAACGTAATTTACAGAACAATGTAGCACCTTCGGGTACGTCTAGACTACCGCGTTTTGTCGACGGAAGTTTTGTCGACAGATACTGTCGACAAAACTTCCGTCGACAAAGAGCGTCCAGACACATTGAGTTCTGTCGACAAAGCAAGCTGCTTTGTCGACAGAACTCTGTAGTCTGGATGCAGTGTTACAGGCAATAACACCTTCTGTCGACAGAATTCTGTCGACAGAAGGTGTTATGCCTCGTAAAATGAGGTATACCAGCGTCGACAAAACTGCTGAGTTCTGTCGACGTTATGTCGACAGAACTCAGCAGTAGTGTAGACGCTGGTATAGTTTTGTTGACAAAAGTCCACTTTTGTCGACAAAACTAGGTAGTCTAGACACACCCTTCAATCGCCAATTTAGCAGCCCACAATGACTATTAGCAGTTTAGACATCTTTCCAATAGTACTACTACAATCTCTCTCTACCTTAATGGAGCAAATATACCCCAAGTTTAACCTTTAATCTCCACTTTTACTGTATTAATAGCCAAGGAAACCAAGGAGGGAAGTTTCTTTCTAGGGGAAAACCTCACTGTCTCCTCTTCTATTATAAGCTTTTACCTTTCCAGCGAAAATACACTGCTCCATTTTGTTGATGATGAAAGGACAATGAGCTTTCCCCTTCTCTCTCTTATTCATAACTCACCTCCAGCCATGCAAGCAAATGCTGATAAAGAAACAAAGATGGGGGGAAACTAAATATCTGCAAACCAGAATAGTTAAATGTTTCCTTCTAGTATAGTTTAATTTTGAAGAGTTTGACTCATAAATAGCTAAACTGTCAATTCTCACAGCCCTGTTTGCCTGGCGTGGGTATGATGGTATACATGAACAAAGTACAATTCATCACAAAGATTCCAAGACCCTTACAAACTCTATATATCATACACAAATCATTCAAACACCACTGAATTGTAGGCAACTTTGGGGTGAATTGCAGTGGCTGTAATGACCTTTACACAATAAATAATTTAGGACAGAAAGTGCAGAACATGGTTGCATCCAACTGAAACTGTAGTGCAAGTTAAGTAGAGAGTATGTATTTAAGTTGGAATGTGGACATGATAGTATTGCTTACTCTGTTCTTGCACAACAGTGTCAGACTTTTAGTTGATTTTATATCTTATATAAAAAACAGATGTTCCTGGATAATACAGTGCCCACTAAAGCACTGCTAGGCACAGGCTCAGTGTTGACTCAAATGGAAGAGTACTAGCTGCTAAATTACTGTCACTTAGGGTGCATCTACACTGCAGGGCTTAACTCTAAATAAGTTATGTAAATTGAGCTACATCAACTGTGTATCTTATTTTCAAAATAGCTTATTTCAAAATAGGTAGAGTCTATATAGCACTTATTTCTAAATAGAGCACTCTTCTTCTGATTTCCCTTAGACCTCATACAATGAGGGTTACAGGAGTCAGAGTAAGATGTCCTCCAGCTTGACAGTATTTTGACACTATTTTGAAATAACTGCCTAACGTGGACTAAGTTATTTCAGAATAGCGCTAGTTATTTTGAAATAGTGTTGCAGTGTAGACATCCAGTGTAGCTGGATTTTCTTTTTACTAGAACTCACACTTAGATTACAAAAACTATCATCATCATGGGTATGTCTACACTAGCTCGTTAGTTCGAGCTAGCTAGGCAAATGAGGGCAAACGGAGTTGCAAATGAAGCCTGTGATTTAAATATCCTGGGCTTCATTTGCATGTTCCCGGGTGCCGCCATTTTTAAATCACCCTTAGTTCAAACTCCGTGCCTGTGGCCATTTAAAAATGGCGGTGCCCGGGAACATGCAAATGAAGCCCGGGATATTTAAATCACAGGCTTCATTTGCACCTCCGGTTGCCCTCATTTGCCTACCTAACTCAAACTAACGAGCTATTGTAGACATACCCCATGTCTCAAAGTGGAAAAAATTGCAAACAACAAAATAGTTTTTAAATGCACTTCTGCTACTGAGCCCAGCTTTAATATGGACAGTAAGGTCACTCTTTTCGTCTTCAGGACAATGCCAGGAAATATCAAAAGATTTGTCCGCAGCATAGTACCAACACATGGCTAAAAAAATTTAAGAGCAAGGTGATATGTCCTAGGTATTCTACATACCTTGACTATGATTTAAAAGGCATCAGCTCTCTGTGTTAGATCTAAAGTGTTTCTATTTTTACTTTTTTTATTTATTATTAGTCCTCTTCGCTCCTGATGGTTCATAAGGTGCCAATGAATCTTCTCCAGCCTTCACAGTCCTGAGAAAGCCGGCTGACTTCTTCCCAGGATGTGCCCTTCCTTTTCATGTCCTCCTCCACAGTCTTCCTCCAGGTGCCCAACGGCCTCCCTCTTTTATGCTTTCCAGGTGGAGTCCATCTGAGTGCCATATGAGGGAGTCTTGTTTTGCTCATCCGAAGGACATGCCCCAGCCATTTCCATAGTTTCTGCTTGATCTCATCCACAACATTATTGATGCCAGTGCGTTGGCTTATCTCCTTGTTGGTAACATGCTGTTCCCAGCAGACTCTGAGGATATGACAAAGGCACCATCCTTCAAAGCCTCTGAGTTTGCTCTCAATCTTCATGTTGATCCTCCAAGTCTGTACGGCATACATCAGGACTGAGCGCACATTCAACCTGCAGATCTTCAGTTTAGTCCTGGTCTGCAACAGTGACGACTTCCAAATGTTGTTAAGCTTTTGGAAGGCTTGCGCTGCCAGGGCAATTATAGAGGAGATCTCTTTGTCGATGTTGCTGTCCACCGAGATGTAACTGCCGAGATACCTGAAGTCATTTACTTCCTCTAACTCTTCACCCATGACGGTGGTTTTATCGGTGTTAGTTGTCCTCAGTTTCATCACTTTGGACTTGCCAGGGTGAATTCTGAGCCCAACGCTTCTGGCTGTCCAGTCAACAATGTCGGTCTTTTCTTGGATGTCCTGCTGATCCAAGAAGTCATCTGCGAAGTTGCAGTCCTCAAGCCGAGCAGTCGGTCCCCTTAGCACTCCCTTTGATCTGCCCTCAGTGGCTCTGTGCATAACCCAGTCGATGACCACAAGGAAGATAACAGGTGAGATTACACAGCCCTGTTTGACCCTGTCTTCACGTGAAACCAGTCACTCTGCTGTCCTTCATGTTGCACACAGCATTGATTCTCAGTGCACGGGTCCTTCAGGATGTTAATAACCTTCTCAGGGAACCTGTATGCTTGTAGAATCCTCTAGAGTGAGGGGTGGTGAATGCTATCAAATGCCTTCTCAAAATCGATGAAATTAATGTAGAGCGAAGAGTTCCACTCTATTGACTGCTCCACTATGGTGCGTAGGACGAAAATCTGGTCCGTGCACGACCTTCCACTTCTGAAGCCAGCCTGTTCTTCCCTGAGGATTTTCTCAATGCCCTTTCGCATTCTCTGTAGCAGGACTCTACAGAAAATCTTTCCCAGCACAGACAGCAGATTAATGCCTCTCCAATTCCCGCAGATGGGCAGATTGCCTTTTTTGGGTAACTTCACAATGATGCCCTTCTTCCAGGCCTCCGGTACCCTCTCTTCTTCCCAGACCCTGTTGAAGAGACCCCTCAGAGCTGGTGCGCTTGCCTTGGGGTCTCCCTTAAGCATTTCAGCAGTGATCTGGTCTTCCCCGGGCACTCTGTTGCCCTTCATCTGTTTGATAGCATCTGCCATCTCCAGCTCACTGACGTCCCCACATTCCATGTCTACTTGGAGGTTCATACTTCTAATATCAGCCTCTTCCTCTGGGTCTGGTCTGTTGAGAGTCTCCCTGAAGTGTTCCGTCTACCTGTTGAGCTGTTCTTTTGCTGTCACCAGCATTTTCCCATTCTTGTCTCTTACTACAGTAGACTTGTTGGTAAAGTCTCCTATAAGAGTCTTGGTGATCTTGTACACTGTCCTAGTATTTTTATTTTTAGTCTATAATTAACTATTTACAAGTGTCATTCTCAGTGGTCAAACTTTGCAAAGTGTCTGAAGTTAGACTCCTAAATATACTGAGTCAGACAAATAAAAGTGCATTCATTTTCAGAGAGGCTGAGCACTTACACAGCTTGGAGAGTTAAGGTTGCTCAACACTTCTTAAAATCAAACCCCTAAACTTTAGCTGCCTACATTTTCACTTCAGAGCCTGAATTCAGGCAGCCAAATTTGAATACACTGATCAGTGTAATTCATTACAATGAGGAATTTGTAAGAAACATTTGCATAATGCACATTAAAGCCAATAAAAGAAATCGGAATGTGAACATTTTGAACATGATTGGTTCAATTATCAAACGCCAATCTCTTACTAGAATGATCAGAAATTATCATCAAATGCTTATATCAGGATTATATATGCATTTTAAGGAATCACGTGTCAGTTTTTGGTCCTGGGAGTAAAACTAAATGGATTTTGCCTGCAAGAATTTTTAGAAGTATCTAAAAATTCCTTCTGACCCAGAAGTCGCACATAAGGTGCTCAAGTACATTAGAACAGGGCTTTGCAGGGAAATTGGATGTCACAAAGTGGGAAAACATGTTACAGTTATTCTTAATTTTTACCTAGTTTTTCAGTATCAATGCAATACAATGCAATTTTATTACACAATTTGGAAAGTCATAATTTTGGTTCATCTTGAAAGGAACAAAAAATTAGACATTACAAGTAATTAAGTAAAAAAAAATACTACTATAGCAACAAAAGCATTTTCCATTTCCCCTCTAGCAGAGTCTTTTCTGACTTTAAATTTGGAAACATCCATTGTAATTGTTATGCAGATTATGAGAAATATAGAAATGAGGCCACAGACTGAACACATAGTGGACTCATGACTCAGAAACAGGGCTTATCATAAACATATGTCAAATACTCAAGTTTATAAGTCTGATAGTTGCTTCTGCTGATGGTTTTAGTAAGTACAACAAAAGTGAGCCATTCTGCATGACAATTTGCTCATTTATCTGATATTCCCTTATTTTTAATCACTGAATACCAGTTCAAACAGTTCATCAACATTTACTTTTGTTTACCTTTAACATCCTTTCAGCTTCCTCAGTTGCTATACCATACTGGTTATCTTCATCATCATTCTTATTACAGCAATATAATTTCCTCTCTGGACTTTTTTTTAGAGAGATAGCCATGTTAGTCTGTTTCAGTAAAAACAGTCTTTATGGTGCCATAGAGCTTCTCATTGTTTTTTTTCTGGACCTTGTCCATTTCCTGGAAGGTCTTCTCCATGTAATGGACAAAAGTAGTTGAAATGTAGTCTAAAAAAAGCCCATTACTGAATGTTGCAACAAATTATTTTGACATGTAATCCTTGATCCCATAGGAGCAATTTTTGGAAGTGTTCATCTTGGACCTAATTCAGTTCCCATGAAATCAAAAGTAAAACTCCTATTGTAATATCTAATGTAAATTACTTCTAAAAATATTACCATATCTGTGTGTTCTAGCATCTAGCCTTTTCCCGCACAATCATTCTATGCGTTTGCTTTCATTCCTGATGTGTGTTCTACAAATTACATCTATTCTCTTTAATTCTTTTTGATTATTCTTGACCTAACCCATAAACATCACAACATTACCCTTGTCTAGGTTGACACTGACATGCCAAATGTTGGTTCATGACTGCAATCTGTCTAGATCATCACTGTATTTGTAATTGGATAATTTTAGCATTAACTAATGTCTTTTCACTGTGATAGAGTCACCTCAATAACCCATATACAAAGCAAATGGAATAATTAGCAAGCAACACCTATATGGAAATTATTTGTGACTATCACAGGTGAATAGTTCAAGGTAGTGATGGGACATAAAACAGATAGACTCCTTCAATCCTCTTTGGAATAATTCATTAGTGAATACTTCCTCTCTGATAGGCACAACTAAATCTCAGTTGAAAGATTTTTGTTTATGCTAAATAATTCTAATTATTCCCTGAATATTAAAAAGGATTAGTCCAGGTATTGATTACTACAACACACATACATTCATCTTACTTACCTGCACACTTTTATTGTTGAAACCTGTCTCCACATTTTCTCAAATTCTGCCTTATTCATTAAAGAGACGGATCCACTTCAGTAGGCTTCTGAGAAACCATTTTTCCTCCTTCTTAATTTGAGAGAATTAACCCTGTCCAGATACAGTGCCAAACAGTGTCACGTAGACCCACATGTATAAACAGGAACTTCAGTGGTAGACCAACATTTTCAGTTAAGTCAGTGAAGAGCACCTCTCAAAAAACAGGTCACTTGTGGCTTTAACTGGCTAAATTTAGGTACCTACTGATGTTGAATAAAAGGGAAAATAATTTTTCTTTACGACTATAGCACACACCTCATATGTGCTGGTGTACTATTCTTCACTACATTACATAACTACAGTTACATAAATTACTTTGCACTCAGAATAACAACAATTTGGATGTGATTTCATGTAATAGAATAACTGCGTTTACAAGACGTTTTCTGTTCAGAATAAAATTACTTAAAATTAGTTTAATTTTGGAACGACTGTTAAAAAACATATTCTCTTTAGAAGACCTGCTGTTGAAATATTATTTCTTTGAAGAAAATCTGCAGTTACAAACCCCATTTTATCTAGAATATTGCAGCTTTGATTTAAGCAGAACTTTTGCTATTTACAATCATGTGCTGTTCACAACAACTACAGTCAAAGCATGAAGTGAAATGGAGCACCCATGTTTACAGACCTCTCAATAAACAAACACATGACAGAGCTCTATGGCTGGGTGAGTAGCCTCAGCTACTGGAAAATCTAGTTTTAGCAATGGTAGAACTACTAAACAGTTTTTGGAATTTTTTTATAAACTAATGTCTGTCCATTTTTTTCTAAAATTCCCTAGCATAGTCAAAGCCCAAGAGATGGATCTTGTGTTTATGTTTTCCAGGCTAAATGTACAGATAAAAGAGGCCAAGTCTTGTCTTTTTAAAACACTGAAAGCTAAAGATGTCCTTTATATTGCTACTTGCCTCAGACTAATCACAGGCCTTATGGAGCTTCAAGACCAGGTCTGGTTACAGACAAGAAGATTATGGCAGCAATCATGGTCAACAGACAATGACTAAGTGACAGGGCCTAATCTGAAATTCCTGTCTCCTGTTTAACTGGTAACTCTAAATCTGCCACTCCCAGAGTAGTTTTTTTAAAAAGTTTCCACTTTTCAACACACGAGAAATCTACCAAAGTGCCACACAAAACCACCAGCACAAGATGAGAACACGTGTGGTGAGGAAGGGGTTTGTGTTTATCCAGAGTTCTGTAAAGCACCAACAGGCGACTCATGGCATCTGTTCTGCCTGCAGTCCTTTCCACCCAACATCTATTTGAGGATTATGTGTTGTAGAGGGTCATACAATGTCCCTCCCAACCATGGGTGAGTTCAACTCTGTGAATATATTTCTATTTATTTAATTAAACTTCTATTTACCTACATAGGTAAATATTGTTCTAAGACCTTGCTGTCTATGCACCAACCACAAGCAAGACCAAGCTGTATGAAAACAAAATGGCACATTGTATACAATGTGAAAATGAAATATAAAGGTGAACAGGCGGGCCTGTAATGAGTACAGTAGTATTTAATCCAAAACTGAAAAAGCAGATGGGTTTGGGGATGAACTACAGTTTTCCCCATGTTTTTTCTTATATATTCTTTATTAGTCAAATCAAGAGCATTCTGAGGCAGATAGAATTAGGCTCAGTCAGTGGTACAATAGTCCACAGGCAAGACAATAGGTGGACAACCCACACTAGTGACTGGAACCCTAGAGGCCACAATGAGTGGGCAGACCAAAAATGCACCTGGTCAATTCCATGTCAAAATTCTTTGGTCAGAAATGGAAAGATCCTGCTTACAATAAAATGGCATTGTGTGGCATCGACTTGGATTTGTGGAGGGTTGGACAAGAACAAGTTAGACAAATGTGACAAAGGTGAGTGGTACAAAAAAAAGTGGAAAGCAAAATTCTATATTCTCTACACTTTTTGCAATAAAGGGTATGTCTACATTGGAAGGGACCATAATGGCATGTGTATATTGCTGCTTCCACATTGCCATATCCACAATGTGCAGACACAAACTATGCTGATGGAAAGGATTTTTCAGACAGTGTAAATACATCACCTCCTGAATGGCCACCAGTAGCTGAATCTACATGATCATCATTGCTACAGCGGCCAAAGATGTTCATTTTTCACGCACTGTCCAATAAAATTTAGGTTGATAAAGTTGTAATCTGTATAGACCAGGTTTCAGAAATTCTAATGACCAATAAAAGACTTGGCACCCTAAGCAGCTTGTGTTTATGTAAGCTAACTGAGTGCAGGATCATGGTCTGGAGCCATCTGCGTTTGTAAAAAGATTTGTAGGATAGGCAACCGGAGCAAAATATTTCCACTGATTTTAGTCTTTGAGTTGTTTCTCGATGTGGCTATATCCTGTTTTCCTATTTCTTCTTCTTGGTTTTAGTAACTAAACTCTAGAGAAGAGCTGTACTTTATGGATACTTGCATGAGTACGGAACTCTTTGCACATACAGTAAATATGGTTTTAAAAGCCCTCTGATTTCAACACGACAGGGCTAAATAAATGCATTAGGAAAGAAATGAAACCTACAGAACACTGTTTCACACTATTATGGGCAATCATTCAGCAGTATAGTATTCGATTAGTTTAACCCTGTTTTAAGATGTTCTCATTTTCTCCCCTTCCAAGGGATTAGGCATGCAGGGAATTGATTTAAGGTAACTGATTAACAAACACCATTTAAATCCTATTTTGACAGCTTCAGTGGATCCAAGTGCTGCAGAGACCCTATGCCATCTTTTGCACAGGACTGAATTTTCCCCATAGGTGCACGTTCTTCACCATTATTTTGGGCTTGAGCACCAAAACTATGTTTTAAAAGTGTGGATATGGGAGATGAATTTGATTATGCTTATGAAAAGTTAATCAGGTGATCTATGAATGACCTGCGGATTTCCAGGAACAAATCATATCTATATCTGAATATATTACCACTGCAAAAACAGGCAGTATGTCTCAGAATTAATAGCATCTTTTAAAACAGAAGGCATTCACAGCTACCATACAACTACTATATTTGTCAGAATAGCTAAGCAGCCAATATCAACATCAGGATAATATCACCCCAGAAGCAAACCAAAGGGAGACGGCATTATACCATTCTGGGCAGTAGGAGACAAGGATATGAGGGACACACAGAGGAAAAGGGTTTCTGCAGCAGTCCCTAGCTAATCCAAAGTTTATTATTTGTAGCACACATACAGTATTGTGCTAGATTCAGAGGGGTAGTCATGTTAGTCTGCAACTGAAAAAACTTTAAAAGCAACAAATGGTCCTGCAGCACCTTAGGGTATGTCTAGACTACATGGCTCCGTTGACAGAGCCATGTAAACTAGTTTACCTGACATAGTCAATGAAGCGGATAATCAATGAAGCGGGGATTTAAATAATCCCCGCTTCATTAAAATAAAAATGGTCGCCGCGCTGTGCTGACAATCAGCTGATCCAGCACAGCGCAACAGTCTAGACGCAGATTGGTCGACAAGGGAAGCCTTTGTCGACCGCTCCTGTAAATCTCGATTCACGAGGCATAAGGGAGCAGTCAACAAAGGCTTCCCTTGTCAACCAATCTGCGTCTAGACTGCTGAGCAGTGCAGGATCAGCTGATTGTCAGCACAGCGCGGCGGCCATTTTTATTTTAATGAAGCGGGGATTATTTAAATCCCTACTTCATTGACTATGTTGGGTAAACTAGTTTATATGGCTCTGTCGACGGAGCCATGTAGTCTAGACATACCCTTAGAGACTAACAAAACATGTAGATGATACCATGAGCTTTTGTGGGCACAACCCACTTCTTCGGATGGATGGGGCAAGGGGTCCATAAGTACAAATAAATAGAATACTAGAACTGGAAGGGACCTTGAGAGGTCATCGAGTTCAGTCCCTTGCCCTCATGGCAGGGCCAAGCATCATCTAGATCTTACATGATCAATGTCTATCTAACCTGTTCTTAAATATCTCCAGAGATGGACATTCCACAACCTCCGTAGGCAATTTATTCCAGAGTTTAACCACCCTGACAATTAGGAAGCTTTTCCTAATGTTCAAACAAAACCTCCCTTTTTACAATTTAAGCCCATTGCTTCTTGTCCTATCCTCAGAGGCCAGGGAGAACAATTCTGTGATGCCCTTTTAGATACTTGAAAACCTCTATCATGTCCCCTCTCAGTCTTCTCCTTTCCAAACTAAACAACTAAATAGCAGAAAAAGAGGGTAGATGGGGAGGGAAAGGGGAAAAACATACAAATTTTAAATTAAAGTGTCCATACTAAATGAGGCTAATGGAGTGGGCTGTAAGTACCCAATACTTAGCTTCAGATATCATTTGGGTGTTTAATATAATGGCCCATCCAGTATGTCTTTGTTGAATCCTTGGTTAAATGTGTCAAATTTGCATATGAAAAAAGTTCCACAGGTTCTCTCTCTAGCTGGTTTCTGAAATTGCTTTGTAGAGGGAAATCACTTTTAATGGCATTAATGAGTGCCCAGGCAAGTGTTCCCCAACAGGTTTCTGTGTGTTACCATTTTGAATATCGGATTTGTGTCCATTAATGCTTTGTCATAGAGACTATCCAGTTAGGCCAATTTACATGGCAAAGGAGTATTGCTGGCACTTGATGACATGTGCACATCTACTAATGTGATATTTATCAGAGGGGTAGCCGTGTTAGTCTGAATCTGCAGAAGCGATGAGGAGTCCTGTGGCACCTTATAGACTAACTGAAGTGTAGGAGCATAAGCTTTCGTGGGCAAAGACCCACTTCGTCAGATGCATGTCATCTGACGAAGTGGGTCTTTGCCCACGAAAGCTTATGCTCCTACACTTCAGTTAGTCTATAAGGTGCCACAGGACTCCTCATCGCTTAATGTGATATTTGTATGAACTTCTGATGTAGTGCAATGAATGAGGTTAGGTGAGGTTATGTGGTTAGGTGCTGTGATGATGTTGCTTGTGTGGACAGAGTTGGCACTGGAGTTTATTGCAGGGGTCGGTTCCTGGGTGAGTGTGATTGAGATGTGTTTTGTGATTGCTAGAGAGAATTTGTTTCAGGTTCAGGGGTTGTCTGTAGGCAAGGATTGGCCTGTCCCCCAAGGCCTGTGAGAATGAGGAATTGTTTTCCAGGATAGATTGTAGATTGTTAATGATGCACTTGAGGGTTTAAGTTGGAGTCCGTAAGTGATGACAGGAGGTCTTCTGTTATTTTATTTGCAAGGCCTATCCTGAAGCAGCTGATGCCTGAGTACTCATCTGGCTCTGTCAATCTGATTTTTCACTTCCTGAGTGGGTACGTAAGTTTTAAGAATGCCTGATAGAGATCCTGTAGGTATTTGTCTCTGTCAGTGAGATTGGAGCAAATTTGGTTGTATCTTAGGGCCTGGCTGTAAACAATTGATTGGGAAACGTGTCTTGGATGGAAGCTAGAGGTATGTAGATATGTAGGTTTCCAGTATAAGGTGGTGGAAATGTGGCCATCGTGTAATTGTACTGTTGTGTCAAGGAAGTGGATCTCTTGTGTGGACTGGTCCAGGCTAAGTTTGATGGTGTGGTGGAAGATATTGAAACTCCTATGTCATTCTTCAAAGGTCTCCTTCCCGTAGGTCCATTTGATGAAGATGTTGTCAATGCAGCATAAATAGAGTAAGAGTACTAGGGAGCGAGAGCTGAGGTAATGTTGTATGAGGACAGCTATACAGATGTTGGAATATTGGGGACCAAGTATTGTGCTAGTTGTCTCAATTCAATGTCTTTGCTCTAAAGTATTTAGGAGCTATTTTAAACATGACATTATGAAAATCGAGAAGAAACAGAAGGAACAGAGAGAGACAAGGATAGACCCACATCCTAAAAAGGTAAATGCCTTTGAGGATATGAGCCAATGTTACTTGAGATCATACAACAACTCTTAAATACTGGGCCTTTAGTTCATAAAGAGATTTTGAAATATTTATCATTAAAGATGTTCTATAAATAAAATATATAAATAATTACTATTATAAAATTGGCTGATATGCAGGCTGACAGTTGTGTAGAATAAAACAAGTTCAAAAGTATATAAAAATCTATGTTCCAGAAACTGAAATATTTTTGCTAATGAGCCAGACCACACTGAGCAATGCATACTATATTTTTATATTGTTTCACATTTCTACATGTATTTTATAAACCACAACAAATGGCTCTAATTAAGGACCTAGTTCCATAAACATGTACTAATGGATAATCTTCTTGAATAGTCCCAATGTCAACACTAGGGATAGTCCCAAAAACTACAAGCAGCAAGCCTGGTAATAATTGTACACAGGATTGGGTCCTTAAACATGTACTAAATGCCCTTTCCATCCTTAGATTACACTTAAAGTAAATTTTATTGTATCACATCTGATTAATTAATCCCATCCTTCACATTACTGCTGTACCCATGCACTTTCAAAGTACATTTTTGAACTATAAAAGTCATTTTACCTCCTTGTGCTCTCTAGATTTCCAGCTTGTTAATTAAAAAGTAATATAGCTGCTATTCATTCCATTCTAAAGAAATTAAAATTACAGCATTATGATTACAATTATTAATGAATCCATTTTCTAAAATTACTTTTTTATGATGTACATGTAGAAAAGTGAATAGCAGCATAACAAATAGGTAAAACAAATGGTGAATGGAGTGTTGCCAGCTTTTGATTATGATAATTAGGAATATTGAAGAAGAGTTATTTAGCAGTCTGGGGAAAAGCATGGCATTAGAAGCCAAGCTATCTTCATGTTAAGAGAAGCATAACACTAATTTTATTGCTGTGTTACAAGCTTCCTGCATAATTTGAGTATTGATGGGTTTAGTCCCCAGAAACAAAGGGGGAAACTCTTATTTATAAACAATTAAAAGAGCTGTGGTGATGGTAAAGAAATGGTTGCCTCTAGGAAGGGTAAAAACAGAGCTTCACTGGCCGTATAGTTCTCACTGACTGAACTTTTTTTCCTCCATACAGTGACACCTGCTGAAAGACTTTATTGTATTATGGCCTACCATAATGGCATTCTTCAAGACATTGAATTATGCAGTACGAGGTATGTAGTTAATCATTGTTGATGTTTTGCTCTCAAGATTTTCTACACATCAGTGCACTACTCCATAAGACATAATAGTCCCTAGTCCCTTTTCTATTCATGTCATTGGCCTGTTATTGTTACTACTTTGATTTGAATGTATAATAGTGGTTTCTTTCTGAATCCTTTAGACTAAATTTCAACTGTTAGTGACATATTTTGTTACCATTATTTTCAGTTAATTATCACTCTGGTTATTCTTATGCAACCTGAAAAAGATGAAGGGTATCACACACAAGGAAATAATATGAAGGATATAAAATCAAAGAACTTCAGATGACAGTTAATTGCTTCTGATTGAATTTAAGCCTCATATTACTCACTGTGATTTCATTGAAATTAATGGACATTAGTTTCCAATTATATTACATGTGAATGTGGCCCCTTTATAGTAAAGTAATATACTCTTAGAAGTCAAAGCATCCATAGAAATAGAGTCCCCTTTTTACAGAAGAGCTCTGCTTTCTGTATAAATGTCAACACTACGAAGGGCCAACTTTAGACCTATCCACCAGTTAAACCCAATATAAGTCCTGTTTTGAGAGCTACATGAGAATTAAAAGGTGCACAGATCTTGTGCTGGCTCTCTACACCAGTGAATTTTTCCTTTTCAGCATATTCTGAGTCATACAAGTGCTTTTTCTGGAAAAAAAATTGCTGTTACAGGTTGGACCTCACTGGTCCAGCATCCTCAGAACCTGAATGGTCCTGAACCAGAGTTTTTGCTGGACCAGGGGAAGTCAAGCCTCCTATCTGGGCTCTGGGGGTGTCTGGAGCCTGTGCTCCCCAACCTGCTGCTGGCCCCAAGCTTGGGCCCCCAGGGTCAGCCTCCACGGGGTGGGATTCTCCAGCCACCGCCAGCCCTACTCTCTCCACTGCTCCTGGTCAGGGCCAGGGATTCCCCCAGCTGCCACCAGCCATGATCTCAATGAGGTTCTCAGCTGGGACTGGGGCTCCCCGGATGCTGCTGAGGATCCTTGGTGCTGAACTTCCCACCTGCCACAGGACCAGCCCCTGCCAGCCCAGTTGGAGCTCCCCAACACTTGTCTCCTTGCCTCTGGGACTGCTGTTTCTTCCTTTATATCATTAAGAACAGTATATACTACACATTCCAGTCAAGCAACGGGTTTGCACAGGTATAACAAGAACATAATTTGGAGGAAATTAACTATTACAGGTATAATAAAGGATCTTAACCCTGACCTGTAGAATTTTTATGACCAGCAGTGATGTATAAGAAGGAAATAACCCTGTTTGACTCCTAGGAAGGAGTTTGAGATGCTGGTACTAGGGCTGAAAAAGTAATTGAAAACTGTGAAACATTGAATCCATTCAAGAAACACAGTACATATTCCAGGTCTTTTTCATTAATGCTTAACTTATTGCTGTCACCATTCAAGTTTTGAAACTTCTCCCAAATCCTGCTCCCAGCCATAGCAGCAATCAAAACAAAACCCAAAAGACTAATTCAGAAATAATAATGGCATGCAGGCTGGTTATACTAAGCAATGGCCCAAGAATATAAATAGTAGTAAACAAATGAAATGGCCACAGTAAAAAGTTCAGCAGCTGAGAGCAGAATAAAGGAAGATGTTAACAAAGATTTCAAAAAAATCCCTATTCGTAGCAATAGGGTACCTAAATGTGCAGTTATGTTTAATGAATACTTTAAAACAGAAAATAACTTATCTCCATCCCCTCTTCCACTAATATTAGTGACATCAATAAACTAATGATTTCAATGTGGGCAAGATCAGGGATTTAGCTGAATGTTTGTGTCTTATGTTTGATACCTACTGTGAACGAGTCACGACTAGCTCACCACCAACAAGGCTAACGTCACCTGTGTTTATTGGCCATACGGGACAGTCCTGTAGCCATAGGCACAACCCGCGGCGGAAACCCGCCCTGTTTACATTCCCTTTTTTATATCAACGCACGCCTGAGGCTGCCTCTCCGGCCAACGGAGTAGGGGGGTTCGGGCCCACCCCCTCTCCGAACCCCGGCCCAGGGCCCTGAAGGCAGGGACTCACGGTCCCTCCCTAGCGGATGGGGGAAGTACCCCAATACACACCCGCTCACAGGTTCCATGACCCCGCCCTGGGCCGCTTCCTACTCCGCCCTTCCTAAGGGCCGGTCCCCTCCACGCATCCCAACCTCACCTCTCTTTCCTCCCGCTCCCTGACTTTCCGTTTCTCGCTCCTTCTCCCTCCGCGGCGCCAGACCCGGGTTTAAATCCCCCGCCGGCCCTGTCCCCACACATAATCTCCTCCACACTGCCCAGCAACCACCCTTCCCCCGTGATGTCACACGCCGGCGCCTCTCTAGCCCCTCCTCTTTGGGCCTCACCCAGAGATGCTTCTTGCCCCCTGTCGTTCGCCGCGCTGAGCCCCAACCCAGCAGCGCGGCCCACCGCCCCAGCATCGCGCCAGCTCTCCACCCCCCAGCGTGTCCATCTGCCGTCACCCCGGGCACCCCGAGTGCGGGGCGGGAGCGCCCCATCACACCCACCATGTCATTTTCTGCAACAAAAAAGGAACATTTTTGCTCCTTTTACATTTAGATATGTATACGAATAGAATATTACCCTATATTTCTGTGTTACTTCATGAATGGAATAGTTTTAAAAATGGCAAGAAAAATTATGGATTTAACATACCATCAACTAATTCCCGGGTCATTCCTTCTACTTATGCTCTGTCTTGCTGTAGCTAGCTAGCTAAGGGCAGAGTATTGAATTCTCAGATATATAGTCTCGAAGAGCCACACTTTTGTGCTAAAGATGCCAGATAACCAAAGGCCATATTATGTAAAGACTGCATTTGGCCTGTAGGACACACTTGGTCCAGCCCACTTTATAGTGTCTGGAGTTATTCAACTACTGATATATTTGTCTCTTTAGTGAGGGAATATTTATCAAGACAAGTCTGTATTTTTTCTTTATAGTGACTTCGCTCCTATCAAAAATCACAAGACTTACTAAGAGCTCAATAGCTGAAAACTAGACATTGTGATAACATTCACACACACACTCATATGTCATTTACTACCACAACATTTCCAAACATTCTTCTTTAAAACACAATTTTTTAAAAAAAAACTAGTAAAATGTACCAGCAGCTGCATTTGTGTAGAATGTTTTTGATGTCTGAGGGCCAGTTAGATACATTCTTGTTCTGTAGTCCCAAAATTATGTAATGGTAGATTCAAAAACAACATTCTTATGTTAAACTGATCTGTTATAGGTAATATCATGCATTTGGTATGGGATGAACCTCTCAAATCCAGGTTTCTCTGGTCTGGCAACATCCGTGGTCTGTCTGAACCATGGTTGTTGCTGGACCAAAAAGCCCAAGAGGTCAAGGGCAGGAGCCAGCTAGGAGAATGCAGGGTTGCAGAACCCTGGCTGGGCCAGCAGTGGCTGGGCAAGCTGGCGGCCACAGCTGGGGAATCCCTTTGTCAGCAGGACTTGGGGGTTTGGGAGCCCTGCCCTGGCTAGGGAATCCCCAGTATCAGCAGGGCTAGGTGGCCCTACCCCAGCCAGTGAACCCCCAAAAACCTTTAAAACTGCTGAACTATCAAAGCTTTATTTTACCTTAACAAAAAAAAAAAACAAAAAAAAACAAAAAAAAAGAATCAGTTGTTGGTTTGGGTTCCATTTCAGTTTGAAACTAAACAGTTTTTTCTCTAGATATTTTTGTATTCTCCCACTGAACTGAAAAATCAGGGAGTTTGTTCAACTCTGTTCACAAGCACAGAATCAGTGGCAGCAGCTGCTGTATTGTAAATGGGAAAATGCTTAAGTTTTCCAGCAAATAACTAAGGGAAAGGCAAAACTGGGTAGATGATTATAATATTTCTGGTATAAATGGGTTAAGTTCTCCCGTTAGCTCCAATGTAAAAATTGCTCTTCAAGAAAGGACGAAGAATCTTGAGCAATATCTTGAACAGGATCTAGTGTGAATTTTTGATAAAGACAAACCAATAAAGAATAAACCTATAAACAATGAACACATAATTGATATTTTTCCCTAGTGGTTTTTTTTTTTTGACCATGTTAATTTAACATTATTAAGTTGATTGTTTCAAATAGTTTTCTTCAGGTGTAAATAATAGCACTTTGATTGTAGGGTAACAACAAATAAGATTTGTTTTCCCACAGAGCTTGTCTGATTGGATGTGATGGACCTCATGCAGGCAATGGCAAGGATGAAAATAAATCCTTACCCCCAAATAGCAAAGCCTCAGTGAAGGATGCAAACATGCAGTCTTCTCCAACAGAGATTAAAAACCCAAAGGAGAAGGATGCACTGAGACATTGACTGGGGTAGAACAAACAGGTTGATTCTTGCTAAGAAGAAAAAGCATTTATACCAAAACTGTATTTCCTTTTTTCCTTGAAGTTAGACTGAAGAAATCCTTATTGCATAAGTGATTTGGACTTAGAGGCCTGCTATTTCTCTCTAGTGCTTAAACTATACACTACTGATGTATATTCCTTTACTTAGCTGTTTCCACTATGATTGATTTCTTACTGCTTTGGTTTATTAAAGCTGCATTTACCACAAAGGTCGGTGAAAAGAGCTAAGCTGCTTTAAATGGCTGTTAAAAATAATAGACCTTTACAGAGCTGTTCAAAGATCTCTCCTAACTTCTTGTCTTGATATTTTAGAATGAGATTTTCAAAAGCACACAAATTTCACATTAATATTTATTGTTAGCAAGTGTATTTACTTCTATTTCTTTCTGCATCAGAGTTTGTACACAAATAAGTTGAACATGCACACAAGTGAACATGCATTTTTGGAAATCTGGCTTTGAGGTGTTTTCTGTCAGAGAGGAGCCCCCTGACTAAAAGCCCAGATCTGAATATTCCTGAATCTTGGAATGTTCAAAACTTGGAAACAAGTTTTCTACATTAAGCCAAAACAAATTAATACTGTGCCCTCAACGCCACCACCATTCCTGTCATATATCTTTCTCTCTAACATATGGCTTAATCCATGGTTCTCCTCCAGCCGATACTTATGGTAGTCATTTGTCTGAGACCCCCCTCCTCCACTCCAAAAAAGGTCAGATATTCCTCAACACAAAAAAATAAATCACATTGAGAACGACCACTTGATCAAAGAGATCTGTCCCTAAATATTATCCAGAAGCTTAAAAACTCCATTTGGTTCCTATATTTGTAAATGGTTAGAGTTTGTGCTGATTCTATGCTTTGACTTTTTGTTGTTTTTGCTTTAAGAGACAGAGTATTTTGCTTTATGGTATGCCCAGTGAGACCCTGTACCTACAGGCTCTAACAAACACAAACCTAATGGTTGCAAGGCAGCAGGTTCACAAGCTTTGATAGGGTTTACAATCCAGAGACATTTGCAGCTTTGGAAAATAGTCCCTTGAAACTCTTGTCATTAATATTTTTGAAAGACTAACCAAATAAATAGTTACCCTACGTATTTCTGTACTGCCAGCTGATAGGATGCTTCCACTAGACCCAAAAAATGAATAATAAAAAATACAATTTGACACTATCCTCAGAGCATTGGGGTTTTTTGTAGGTATTGATATTAGATTGCAGTCAGCAAGGATCTGCCACACATCCCAGGGGACTGTTGTCAGGGTCAATCTGGCATATAAATTAAAGTGATTCCTGGAGGAGATTGAACAATATTCAAAATGATATTTAGATTACATGGGAAGGCAATTTATTTTCTGGATTTGTTTTTACTTAGTTTCTTACTGCTACCGGCATTGACATTTATGTGATATTTCAACTTGTGGGGATGCTGTTATTTGTTGTAAAACCAGGATGGATGTTACCTTTGGGATTACAAAAAGCCAAACTATTTGACCTGAAAGGATCATGTGACCTTTGGTCCTACTTGTTTTCTCCTTACCCCAGAAAGTTGTATGAATAATATATAACTTTGTAAATAGAAGTCTTTCCAGGTGCTTTACAAAACAAAGAATGTAACAGCACAGCAGAGCTTGAGGCTGAAAGCTAATAAATCAAGAAATGGTCTATGCAGTAAAATTGCTGCAGTAGCATGACTAGTAGACTGTTAGGAAAGTAACACTGAATTAATGCAAGAAGGAATAATAGTGTCCCATTATTCCCTTTATGCCATATACTAGTATTTACTGTCCACTTAGCAAAATAGTATTTTATAAAGAGAGATGTTTCTTCCTGTGAGAAACTAAGTAAAAACAAATCCAGAAGATAAATTGCCTTCCCATGTAATCTAAATAGTCATTTTGAATATTGTACAGCGTCATGTGTACAACATGTCATCATGCACTGAATTTCTCTGATGACAAGAGGTTATGTGATTTAGAATGTATTCCATAATTCAACAATTTTCACAGAAATTGTGGAGGATCTGGGCTGCAAGAGAGGGGTGGGAAGCCTTGCATGCAGCACAAGGAAAGCCAGGAAGCCCAGGACATGGCAGGGTGGGGAGGAGCAATGGCAGAAATTACCTCCCCATGTCTGGCAATATCTCTTATCCAGGACCAGTCAAGCCCCGAAGGTGCCGGATCAGGGAGGTCCAACCTGTATTTTATTTTAAAAGCCCAGCATACATCACTGATCTAAGAAACCATATGCATCTCAACCAGATTTGCAAGCCATAATGTTAAACTCAGAGGGGGATTAAGTATAAAAAACCTAAAAACTGCCCATTTGCTCTTGTGGAACATAATCAAGTTGTAGTATTTAGTATAATGCCATCAGCAAATAAATGCTATTGCTTTTGAGATTTGAGTACAGTGCTATTGCTCCTAACTGTTCTGATTGGCCATTTCAAATCTTAAGTTTCACTGCATCAAACTGTTAACACCCTGCTACATATTTTTGAAGAGCTATAAAGAGCTTTTTTTAAAAAAAAAATAGTAAATTGAAACCCTAGAACTATAGAAATAGCTCTCTCAAAGCATCTTGTGTTAATTTCAGTACAATCCTCTGCATTTGGATCATGTTAAAAATGTATTTTGATTAGCATACTTATTGCTGTGCTTGATGGTCTCCCAGGTTTCAGGCCCCAGTTCAGCAAGGTCTTAGACATGTGACTAACATCACATATGTAAATAGCCCCACTGACTTCATTAAAATTGGATTCTGAGAAAGCTATTCCTATAATTGTGTGGTTTTAGTCATTTACATATTTTATTTTAATGAGATTACTCACACTGTTAAAGTTCAGTGGGATCATTTGCCTGGCAACTAGCATGGTAAACAGGTGTGTGGTTTTGGAATGCCTAGTTGAAAAGGGATCCTGGCAGCTCTGAGCAGCACTGCTGACAAGGCAGTTAATTGTCCCGATGGCGGTTATGCACACCCAGGCTGGCAGGTTTGTGGATAGCCTTTGTACCACACTGCTTCTAGGAAGCAGCCATTATATCCCTTCTCTACTCCTATGGATACGGGCAGATGGCAGGGGGGAGGTGAGAAAATGCTGCAAACTGTCCCCCCAAATGCTGCCCTGCTGCTTCTGTGGGATGGAATTGTGACCAATGCAAGGTGTGGGGTTGGCGTCTGCAGATGAGGAAATGTGCAGAGCCACAGAGAAGCATGCACAGCCATGAGGCCACACCTTCATGAAGGAGCTGGAGCAGGGACATGCTACTGCTTCCAGGAGCTACTTCAGGTAAGCACCACATGGAGCTTATACCATGGACCACTCCCAGGCCACAAGCCTGTGCTCCAGCCCTTATCCCCCACTCCTACCTTCTGACCCTTCAGTCCCATCCAGAACCACCCTCCTGCATGCCAAACCCCTCATCTCCAGCCTCACCCCAGAATCTGCACCCTCAGCCAGAGCCCTCACATTCCAACTCCCTGTCCCACCCAGAGCATTCTCCTGCACCCCAAATCCATCATCCCTGGCCCCACACCAGAGCATGTACCCACAATTGGAGCCCTCATCCCCTCCTGAATCCCAACCTATTGCCTCAGCCTGCCACACTCTGAAACTAGTAGTGCAGGAATATTTTTAAAAGTGGGTGTGATAAGCTCCCTTACATGAGTCTACGCCCACCATAAGCTAATACAAGGAGAAAAGCCCCAATGTATAGGGCTGGCAACAGAGTCCCTGGCATGCAGCATGGTGGCCGGGACCCTGGGGTGCTCCAGCAAGATCTAACATCACTAGTTCCCAGGCTTCTGTCTGAACTCTCCATTTTCATCCTCAGTGAGTGCCTTCATGCCCTCCCTCACCCCAGCCCCTGGCAAACCCAGTGAAAATGAATAAGTGAGGGTGAGGAGAATGAGCAACAGAGGGAGGGAGATGGAATGACTGGGGGGTCGGGCCTTGGAGAACGTCCAGGGTGGGCAGAATCTCTGAAAAAGGGCAAGGCAAGAGTATTCAGTTTTATGGCATTAGAAAATTGGCAACCCTAGCTAACATAGTCAGGAAGTCCTTCGTTATCCCTGACTGGTTTTTATGCCTTCAGTTCTTTCTTATCTTCTGTCTTGCTGGCCCTTTCTCGTCTGTGTGAATGTGCTGTAATGTGAAGCTTGAATACTAGGTTTGACAATTTCTGAATGGTTTCTGCAATCCTTTACAGCCCAACCAATGTGGCAGATGGTGATAAAACGTAAAGGTATCCAAGAAGTAAATCTATTATTAGATTCAGGTAATAACAAATCTGCCAAATCTTTGTGGTTTAGTTTATATTAAATCAATCTAGCCCACAATGTCTCTCCCTATCCCTCCTCACCACACACACCTTTGTTCTTCATTCCTCTCAACACGTATATGAAAGGAAGGGCACCCTAGTCCCTGCACCCCTTATGCTGCTGCCCCTAAAATTAGTGCAACTGTAATAGCATTGATTTTCTCTCCCAGACATGTAAAAATCGGAAACATCTAATCTGTTCATACTACAGCAGCACTGAAAAGCTAGATCTCCCTTAGGGTATGTATGCACTTGCAGCCTATTTTGGAATAGGGCTGCAAATGTAGGCATTTGGAATTGCAAATCAAGCCCGGGATTTAAATATCCCACCCTTGATTTGCATCTTCCTGGCTGGGCGCCATTTTTGAAATTTACAAGCCTGGAATAACTGCCCACGTCTACACGCAGCAGTGAAATGGGTGTTCGAAATAAAGCCCTATTTCGATCTAGCTGTTATTCCTTCTGCAATGAGGTTTAACAGGTAGTTCAAAATAGGGCTTTATTTTGAGCTCCCGTTTCACTGCCGCGTGTAGACGCGGGCAGTTATTCCGGGCTTGTAAATTTCAAACAATGGCGCCTGGCCGGGAAGATGCAAATCTAGTGTGGGATATTTTAATCCCGGGCTTGATTTGCAATTCCGAATGTCTACATTTGAAGCCCTATTCCGAAATAGGCTGCAAGTGTAGACATACCCTTAGAGTCCTTAGAAGGTGTTATCCAGAACATGAGGAGTAGTACCAGTGTTTATAATTCTCATTCTGTCTTTGATATTTACATGGCAATGATTTGTAAACCTCATAACATTTCTTCAATAAACAGATAAAAAAAAATTTGATCCAATGAAACACTCCATGGCTGTTGTCACTTCTATATCACATTGAAGCCCTTTTGTTAGACTGGGACTACTTCTTGGGCTTACAGATCTGCCTATGAAATCTGTCACATACCAATTGGTCAGCATCTGGCATTAATAGATTATTCTGTCCACAGCCAAAGTTGTAATATTTGGCCAAAATGCACTAAATGAGACACTGTGAATTAGGTTCATTTCATACAGGATGTTGTTTTGAACAGTCCATCCACTGTCTATGATGGCTGCCCATGCATAAAATAGTAGCGGAGAGAATTTACAAGTGGGATAAATGACTTTGGAAGTAAAAGAATTCAATTGGGATGACATTTATATACTGATGCTTTTATCATCAGCAATTTGTATTCTTAGTTTCTAATAGGTGGACTCACACCACGGGTCAGCTAAGATTATCCCCATGTAAAATACTAGAAAAGGAAGACAACAACAAAAGGAATTGCCAACAACAATTCATCCTCAAATGTATTTGAAAATAACAGCTAAGGTAATTTATAACATACTGGACCTAAGCTTCAACAACCCAGTACAGTCAATGATTAATTACATATACTGAGATATATGCTGCTATAAACCAGAAGTTTCAAAAGGTAAAGGAAATCTTATGCTGAACACTGAAAATCCCTTTTTAATTCTTTTCATAAAGAAAGAAGCAGAAATTTAAATTAATTACAGTAAATTGCAGTTGGCAAGTAATCAGATACCAGTAATCACTAAAATATACAAAATGGAAACAAAATATAATGGTCCCAGTTTCATGTTACTCGTTATCTACTTGTTGCCATTAAGCAATAACCTAAATAGAACAAATTAAAAGTGAAAGATTAGCAGGTGAGTTTTAATAAGATTTTAAGAAGAGAATGAAGGACTTAAATTATAGACATGCCAAAATTATAAAAATTCAGATTCTAGCAGTGTCAGAGTGCACAAGATAATATCTATGTAATGGAATTTTTCTTTAATATAATTACTGCCATGCATAGGTTCAGAGAGAACACAATTCTATGGCATACTTTTGTTATTCCCCATATTTTCTTTAACATACAGTACATCTACTTTTTTTATTCCGGTGTTTACCTCAATCAGTGCTGCATTTTTTAATATTCATCCCTAAGTCTTTGTCTTAACCAATGGAATTAAAAAGGTCAGTTCCTCTATGAGAAAATAAAAAATATTTGACCAGATTAACAGGTGAGGTCCTTTTTTCTTTGTTAATTCTATTTCCTTTTTTTAATTAAGGAAGAATCCTGTTACAAGAATGCTCAAATTCTGTTGTGTGGTACTGCTTACACGATGCAGCAACCATTATATTTCAGCAGTGTGTGAAGTGATCCTGATATATCATTTGCATACCAGTCTAGTTGTAACATATGGCAGGGTGCAAAATGTTGGTGGAGGTGATTATGGATTTTTCATCAAAAAGATTTGTTGATGAAAAATGTAGATTTCCGCACCCACATTTTGATTTGGCAAAACAATTATTTCCCATCATGAAGATGTAATGAAATGTCATGTTTTAGTTGATTCAACATTAGTGAATTTGTTGTGGTGCCTCATGGAAGTTGTATTTCAGGTGCCTCGTATCACCATTTTCCTGTAGAGGCCAAGATTCATTGGACTATGTCTACCACAGGGCATCAGTCTCAACCTCTGACTGTGGCATACATTGCATCATGGAAGTCACATGACTGCAGGTGCTTCATAGGCAATTCCACTAATGGAGTGGGTTGAAGGGGGGGAGTGGGCAGTAGCCCCAGGCCCTAGTGATTTGAAAAGGCCTGAAGCTCCAAGACATCACCACCACTACTGCAGAAGTGGTGGCAGCCAGAGCCAGGCCCTTTAAATTGCTCACAGAGCACCACACAATGTATACGAGGTGGTTTTTAAGGCTGGCTGGGGGTCAGGGGCCAGTGCGGTGTGCTCCAGGCATCTCTAAGGGCTGGCTGCTCCAGTCCCATCCTGCCCACCTCACCCACCTCACCAACTCCATCATCCCCCTTTCTTCCTCCCCCTCCCCCCCACCAGGTCATAAACAGCCACAGAGATCAGCCCATGGGGGCAAAAGACGCCTGCGAACTGAAACTCCTGCAAGGCATCACACAACCTTAGGCAGAGATGGTTTAATGTTAATCTGACTAGAAATGAAATGTTTGATTCAATTCAATAAACCAAAATGAAACATTTTGTTCTGGAATTCTGATTCTGACATATCCAAATTGAATTTTTTTGCAAAGTTTTCAGCCCGTGGAAAATTTCAATATTTCAAATTTTAGCCCTGATTTAGGAAAACACATATGCTGAAATACAAGAATTTTCTTTGGGATGGGAATTTTTGATTTTTTTTTTTCAGCGCTAATGTTTTGTCGTCCTCCCTTTCCTTTAAAAAAATAAAAAGTAATTGAGAAAACACTGTTTTGCTCAACCTATGCTCACCTTCTCACTGGATCAGGATCTCAATTTTAAAGAATATGAGTATATTTGGGGATGACAGAGACATTAAAAATAAATAAATTATTACTTGAACTAACTTATGCTTTTTAAAATATATTAAAAATGCCAGTGTAGATGACAGTGTAGATCCAAAGCAACTCTTCTGAAGTCAATTTAGTTATTCTGGATTTACACCAGTATAACTGAGAGCACCAACCTTTAGACTTGTACTTATAAATAATAAAAGGTATCTCATTATGCCTTGTGGAAAGTAAAGTTACATGATACCCATTTACAAATTGATCATGGTTTTAAAGCTAGTACTGAATCAGGAGTAGTCAAAACAACATTGCCCAAGAGAGGTGTTTATAGGCTGCTCTGCAGTCTGCTCCTCTAACATGTAGGTCCTGATGTGAAAGCTAATGTTTAGATCATGGCTCCATCTGCCCCTTCTCCCCTGCCACTACCTGCCCCCTGCCAAAATCTCTGGTCACAGCTCTCCATCCCAGCTGCTCTGGTTTAATGACTCACTACTCTCCAGGTTCCCAAGGGAATTCAGTTTCATACCATTGTAGTGCGTTCACTGTCACAAAATGGCAATCTGTATCAACCAGATTGGAAGAATAGGTTGAATTTAAATGGAGCTGTGGGCTTTGAAATAACTGGAGGATTGGAGTCTCTCATATGAAGCCACAACTTTCTGTTACAAGTCTTAGCTTTCAAATATGATTTCTTTAAATTAGCTCCGTGTTCATTATAAAGAAAACCCTAGATTCTTAAGCAAACTGTTTAAAATGCTAGACAAATCTTTTCAACCTAAAAAATCACCAGCAAGATAAAGATGAAAAAATGGTGAAGACCTTATTAAAAAAGAGAGTAATTTCAACGGGTGGCTTCATCTTCCTTTTTACAATACTCTTCCAGAGAGAATATTTGTTTATGCAGAAGTAAAGTTTCTGAATTCTCACAGTTACTGAGCAAATTGCACCTCTAACCCTTCTCCAGGTCCCACTGAGTGCAATCCCTCTCCAGTCTTTAGCTGTGATCTATTTTGGAGTGTAATCATGCAGTTCTCCCACTCGCAGACTAGGTCCTGGATTATAGACCCCGGTGTATCAATCATGATTGCCTGAGCCCATCAGATTTAGACTCACAACATGCAGTTCTGTGACCTCTGAGGCTATGACAGTAGTAATCAGTGACCACTCTTCAAAGCAATTTACTGTTAATTTAAAACAAAAGCACTCCAGAGCAATATATCTTCAAAACAAACTATATTCATACAGAGCTTGCCTCACCTCACTTTCTTACCTAAATGCACAGACTCACTGAATTCACACATTATAGGTGTGTAATAAACAATCAATTGACCAATAAAAGAAAGATCAATACAGGCATACAAGAGATTATAATAACTCAATATACAATATCACCTCCTCATTCATAGAATCATAGAATCATACAATAATAGGACTGGAAGGGACCTCAAGAGGTCATCGAGTCGAGCCCCCCACCCTCAAGGCAGGACCAAGCTCCATCTACACCATCCCTGACAGATGTCTATCTAACCTGTTCTTAAATATCTCCAGAGAGGGAGATTCCACCACCTCCCTTGGCAATTTATTCCAATATTTGACCACCCTGACAGTTAGGAATTTTTTCCTAATGTCCAATCTAAACCTCCCCTGCTGCACTTTAAGCCCATTACTCCTTGTCCTGTCCTCAGAAACCAAGAGGAACAAATTTTCTCCTTCCTCCTTGTGACACCCTTTTAGATATTTGAAAACCGCTATCATGTCCCCCCTTAATCTTCTTTTTTCCAAACTAAACAAGCCCAGTTCATGAAGCCTGGCTTCATAGGTCATGTTCTCTAGACCTTTAATCATTCTTGTCGCTCTTCTCTGTACCCTTTCCAATTTCTCCACATCTTTCTTGAAATGTGGCGCCCAGAACTGGACACAGTACTCCAGCTGAGGCCTAACTAGCGCAGAGTAGAGCGGCAGAATGACTTCACGAGTTTTGCTTACAACACACCTGTTGATACAACCTAGAATCATATTTGCTTTTTTTGCAACAGCATCACACTGTTGACTCTTATTCAACTTGTGGTCCACTATGACCCCTAGATGCCTTTCCGCCATGCTCCTTCCTAGACAGTCGCTTCCCATCTTGTATGTATGGAACTGATCGTTCCTTCCTAAGTGGAGCACTTTGCATTCTCTTTATTAAACCTCATCCTTTTTACCTCTGACCATTTCTCTAACTTGCTAAGGTCATTTTGAATTATGTCCCTATCGTCCAAAGAAGTTGCAACCCCACCCAGTTTGGTATCATCTGCAAACATAATAAGCGTACTCTCTATCCCAATATCTACATCATTGATGAAGATATTGAACAGTACGGGTCCCAAAACAGACCCTTGCGGAACTCCACTTGTTATCCCTTTCCAGCAGGATTTAGCACCGTTAACAACAACTCTCTGACTACGGTTATCCAGCCAATTATGCACCCACCTTATCGTGGCCCTATCTAAGTTATATTTGCCTAGTTTATCAATTCATCTGGTTAGAATACAGTGTTCATACTTCTTTATATTTCCATGTTTGGCACACATGCTAGTATTTATCTATGGGAAATATTTTTCTTGTTTGCACCAAAACACTCTAATCAAGTAATTAAAGCCATATAAACATGTTTAGATGGTTTATATTTTATTTTGACTGCTAACTGAAACTATATGTCATACTACTAGAAGAATAATTTTGGGCAAAACTACTGTATTTGTTATATAAAAGAAGGTGATTATATTGATGCAGATAAACCTTAACAACAGTCTTCCCTAACAACTGAATATTTTTATAGGCACATTTTAAATGGAGGTCATCCATGTGATTTTATTGCTTTATTAAACATTATTTGTAGAATTATATAATAAATTACTCTTAATATATCCCATAAATAATGTTGATAATTCTATAAACGATGAACTAATGTTTTGAAAATTGTGTGATTTATTTTTCCATCTTACCACTGAAAGTCTGCAGCATCACTCTTCCAGTGTAGAATCTGAATGAAGACACTTTTCTTTAATAAACCATCAATTTATTTTCAGCTAGCTAGCTTTCACTTTCTATACTTAATCTTTTTAGCATTAAATTTTACAACCTGGATTACTAGAGAAAAACATGACATATCCTGTTTTATATTTATCTGCTGATGAGTGCAGTGCTGGCAACAAACCCTGCAAATATTTGTAATAATAGTACTAATAACAACAGTTGTTAGTGCCAAGAACATATTTATGAGATAATGCAGTTGCAGTTATCGAGAATATCTTTGGCCTAAGTAGTGACTCTAATATGGCTTCCATGGATATTTTAAACTTTCTTATATTATTAAATGCAATGGCATTTTATGGGAATTAACAGAAGTTTAGAACAGTTAGAACATAATATGCATCTTTCACTTATGTGATATATTAATATCCCTTCAAAATAGTTATTATAATCTTAAGAAAAGCTCTGTAATGATAGGAACATTGCCCAGGTAATATTTGTGATAACTGTCACAGGTTAAGTAGTATTTTCTAAATGTTCAGATAGCATAAATAAGCATCCAGCCTCCGATACTTTCGAGGTTACCTCATCATTGCATTTAAATATAGTTTTGCCATGGTGAAATGGTGGATTTACAGGATATATTGACAGAGTTTGCTTCTGTTGACCATTCTGTGCTTTTACATTCAGATTTATAAATAATGAGTATTCATATGGCACCTTAGAGACTAATAAATACATAGGTTCATGAGCTTTTGTGGGTAAAACCAGATACGTAATAGTGTAAATTACAGTATCCAAGGTAGCAGTTCCCTATCAATTGTAGGATCCATGTTAATGAAGCTAATTAAGTAGGCTGGATCTATCCCATACGTAGCAGTGTCAAATTTGTAGATGAATTCCAGTTTTTCAGTCTCTCTCCATAATTGGGTGGTACAATTCCTTTGTAGAAGAGTGGCTACTTTTAAATCCATTATTGAACATCCAGATACGCTAAAATGTTCCTCTGTGAGTTTCTGAGTGTTACTGTTCCCAATGTCTAATTGGTGTCCAGGCACAGAGACTGTCTGGTTTGGCCAATATACATAGCAGACATTAACACAGGTCTTACAAATGATAGCTAACTGCTTTTGCTATTATATATACCTGGATTCTGTTATTTACACTCCAACTCAACTGAGGAAGTGAGTTTTACCAACGAAAGCTCCTGATCCTATATTTTTGTTAGTCTTTAAAAGGTTCCACAGGACTACTTGTTAAAGTTACAGATTAACATGGTTACCCCACTGAGACTTTTTACCATTCAGTTTTATGTAAATCTTGATATTGGCAAGTTTGGGGGATATTTTATTGTCAGGGTACAGATTACATCAGCTCTGGGCATAGTTTGGCGGTTTGGTGAGACACAGGTTCATCTATCTGCTCCATAGCTTAACCGAAGGTAATAACAATAACCAATATGTCCTGCTTATACTCAGACTTGCTTACCTTCATCCAGTTGGCCATATTGCCACCTCAAAGACAAACTCCTCCTCAATGAACTGCCTTCATAGAAGTCTGTGGAATGTAGGGAAAGGAGAACAAAAACTACAGTGTCAGGAGCAATGGAAGGGGTATCCTAGCTAACAATTACTGGGGACACAGCTGAGTAACAAATCTATTCCAGGAGCATCCACTGCCTCCACTACAGGGGCAACACAGCCACCAGCATCACTAACTGTAGGTTACTGACCTTTGGCAGCACAATGGTGTGACAGACCGGGCCATGTCTGGGCACAACTGAGGGCGTCCGCTCAGGGCGAATTGCTCAAATCCGGGGCTCCTTACAGCCCCCAGATTGGTGACCTCTCCAAACAGGCCACAAACCAGCCCCACAGAGTGCTTCAGCAGCCTGCCTGAAGCCTCATGAGCAAAACCCCTCCGACACCCCAGCAATATCCGTGCCCCAGATGGCCCCGGACCTATACACAGGTGGGGGGTCCTAGCACCCAATCCCACCTACCCCGAACAAGTTCTGTCTGGTTCCAAGAAACCAGCCACAGATCCCTGGTCAATTTACCCTCTGGATCTTACCCACAAATCACGCTGGGCCAATCCTTTAGAAACTAAAACTAAAGGTTTATTATCACAAGAAAGAAAAGCATGAGAGTAAGGTTGTTAAAGGAGAGTACGTTACATGCACCGAATCTCCCAGTCCTCGATGCAGGCTCTAGCAGAGATGTTACAGCTGCTGGTTTAAAAGTTCTTGTTGCACATCCTAGCATCAGGATGGGTTCACAGGTCTTCCGGGCTCTTCGATCCCTGAAATGCTGCCTCTGGGATGAAGTGCTGAGCTGAGAACAAAATGGCATCGACCACATGGCCTCTTTATACCTCCTTCCTGGCCTCTTCTGGTATGCGGCAGGTCACCTGGTCCTCAGCCTCTCTCTGCTGGCCACTCTTAGGTGTCCGCCCTCATGCTTTAGGTGTGTCCTTGGCCCCTTGAGTGCCATTGTCCCACAGGGCCTCGCTAATTAGCATGTCCACAGGCCTGGGCTCTGCCCAATGCTCAGCCACATGCAGAGAAGTATTCAGTATCCACACAGACTACAGATTCCTAACTACACACACAGACATTATACAACCACATAAATAGCTTACATAGGATTATCAGATAATAAGCTTGTATTCAGCACCCCACATGGCCCCCTATTATACCATTGTTGGGACCAGCACCCCCACCTATGGGTGCAGCCATGATCTGGCTGCTTCCCTCAAATTCCAGTAACATGACAAATGGCAAGATGAAGCTTATGTCTTTTGCTGAACAACCACAGCTTCCAGGACCCCAGGTCCCACTCCTGGTACTCTGCTTCTTAGTCATGCTGAGAGAAGGTAGATACTAAGTTGTAGGAAATTGCTTTCAGAGTCATCAAAGCAGGAAGATAGGGGCTGTCAGAGGCCAGATCTGTCTTCTAGCTGCCATGCCATTAATGGCTTAGTGTATTCCTCTGCTATGATGCTACTATTAAATGTGAAGATTTTGGAGGTGTTGGACCTAATGTTGATCCTTGTTTCATTTTTGCAAATGGATATAGATAGTATATTGAATGGATGCTTTCATCCTCACCTGTCTGCTGTGCATCTGTGCTTGCATAGCTGTACAATATATTATAAATGTCTGTGTTATGCTCCATTCCTCCCTTTTTGCTCTCTTCACAAGCTAAAATTACCAAAGTGAACAGCCTTGGCACTTACATGTCAGATCAAATCTATACAAAATGAATTGGAAGAACTGGAAATTAGCAGAAACAATTTATCAACTTATTTACCCATATATAACAATAATATGCATTTTTGAACTACTGAAATTCTGGATTTCCAAATGTATTATGAACAACTCTGTACATCAGATACCTTGTGTTAGTTTGTTTAGTTTAAGTAACTCATAAAAGAGGGTTTATAAAACACATGAACACATTAAAGAATATTAAGATAAGTTAGATGTATTCATGTCAGCAGAACCTGATGAAATACACTTTAGGGTACTTAAGGAACTAGCTGAAGTAATTTTGGAACCATTAGCAATTGTCTTTGAGAACTCCTGGAGGACAGGAGCAATCCCAGAGGACTGGAATAGGACAAACATGGGGCCTATATTTAAAATAGAGAACAAAGAGGACCCAGGGAATTATAAACCAGTCAACCTAACTTCAATACCTGGAGAAATACTGGGACAAATTATTAAACAAACAATTTGTAAGCAGCTAGTAGATAATAGAGTTACAAGGAACAGTCAGCGTGGATTTGTCAAGAACAAATCATGTCAAATCATGGACAAATTGGAAACAGTCCAGTGGAAAGCAACAAAAATGATAAAAGGTTTAGAAAACCAAATCTATGAGAAAAGGTTAAAAAACCTGGATACATTTAGGCTGTGTCTAGATTGGCATGATTTTCCGGAAATGCTTTTAATGGAAAAGTTTTCCGTTAAAAGCATTTTCGGAACAGAGCGTCTAGATTGGTACGGACGCTTTTCCACAAAAGCACTTTTTGCGGAAAAGCATCCATGCCAATCTAGACACGCTTTTCCGCAAAAAAGCCCCGATCGCCATTTTTGTGGTCGGGGCTTTTTTGCGGAAAACTAATCTGAGCTGTCTACACTGGCTCTTTTGCGCAAAAGCTTTGCACAAAAGGGACTTTTGCCTGAATGGGAGCAGAATAGTATTTCCGCAAGAAGCACTCATTTCTTACAGTAGGAAGTCAGTGTTTTTGCGGAAATTCAAGCGGCCAGTGTAGACAACTGGCAAGTTTTTCCAGAAAAGCGGCTGATTATCTGGAAAAACTGGCCAGTCTAGACACAGCCCCCAGGTACATCTACATAGCAGTGTTATTTCAGAATAACATCAGCTATTCTGAAATAACATAGTTCACATCTACACTACAAGCCTTTCTTTTGAAATAACGTTGAGCTGCAAGTCTTCTTACTCTGACCCATGGTAACCCTCAGTTCAAAAGGAGCTCACACTGTGTAGATAGCACCGAAAGCCAAGTTGAGCTAATGCCACTCAAGCTATGCAATTGACGTAGCTGAAGTTACATAATTTTAATTTGACTTTAGCCCTGCTGTGTAGATATACCCTCAGCGTTAAGGAAAGAAGATTGAGAGGCTACCTGATAACACTTTTCAAAGATGTTAAAGGCTATTATAAAGAGACTGTTCTCCATGTCCACAGAAGGTAGGACAACAAATAATAAGCTTACTCTGCTACAAGGGATAGGTTAGCTATTAGGAAAAACTTGCTAACTACAGGGCTAGTTAAGCTCTGGAATATGCTTCCAATAGAAGTTGAAACATCCCCATTATTGTAGGCTTTTAAAAACAAGTTGGATGGGTATTGTCTAGGTTTACTTGGTCCTGCCTCAGTGGACTGGCCATGATAACTTCTTGAGGTCCCATTGAAGCCTTCATTTCTTTGATTCTATAGCTCTATTATGGGAAGGATGAATCAGAATGTTGACTGTAGTTCTGGATGAGAGCATTCTGCTTGCTTTGCAGACAGATGTGAAATGTAGGAGAAACCATGGCTGGCTCCCCATTTTCTTCCATTTTCTACTAAGGCTGTGTCTGTGCTTCTCAGGCTGGCTATATTGTGACTCTCTTCTGCACAGTTTAACACAGTTCTGCACACAAATATAAGAGAGTGAATCGTTGTGCTCTTCTTGTTTCTTTTGTGGGTATGCCAGCCATAATATTGTGATCTTGTCCCAACTAGAGTCAAAATGATCCAACAGACATGTTAATGGACATATACAGAGTAGAACCTCTCCAGATGTGGTTTTGGACAAACTGGCTCAATTGAGCAACTTAATTTCATTCCAATCTGAAAGATAAAGTCACAAATCGGATAAACAGCTGCTTGACAAATATGTAAGCTAGAATTGCACTAAAACAGCAACTACCTTTTAGCCCCTGATGGTACATCATTACCAATAATGCTTTACAGATTTCCTTTTGAAATGATTACCTTATGACAGTCAGGCAGCACCTCTAACCAGGTTTTGCACCTTTTTAACAGCATTTTCAGACAGATTGACTGTAGTGATTTATAGTGTATGTAATTTCAACCTTCATCTGTGGGCAAAATAGCTGAAGTTTGACATGAAGTGAAAAATCTGACAGAAAATAATAAAGGGGAAATGGCTTCTTTGTGAGAAAACATACTAAAGACAAGAAAAGTTTGTGACATGTTATTATGTTTATAGTCAATTTTCATTATTTTTTCATCATTTATACCCAAATGAAAGGATGCTACATTACTTGGGGCAAACAATCATCACTTTTAAGTCATGGTGTCCACTGAAAATATAATTTCTTGCCAAGATACAGCAGAATGATTCCAGTGTTCCTTTTGAAGATGACGTTTATTGAAGTCATTATTAATTTTTAATGATTTCTCTAAATGTTATACCACATGAAATTATCATCCACTTTTTAAGTCTCCTTGGCAAACAGTGTAACATAGGGAATTAAAATGTGTGACACAATTTACCAGTTTATTAACAAAAAGGTTTAAATTTGTCAAAAATATATAGAATGCTTTAGAATAGCTTTTATTGATGTGCAAGCCAGAGTTCCACCATTAGCACAAAATCTCATGCTGGTAGCATTGTGTCTAAAGCTCAAATTACAGGCAGTCCCCGGGTTACGTACAAGATAGGGACTGTAGGTTTGTTCTTAAGTTGAATTTGTGTGTAAGTCGGAACTGGTACATATTGTAGGGGAAACTCGAGCCAAACATTTCTCCAGAGCTCAGTTTTATTCTCTCACACCTCACTTCCCTCAGTCCTTTATTCTCAAGCTGAGGTGTCTGCTGAGAAAAGCTGCTCCGCGTCTCCCTGGTCTGCTGGGGGGAAGCAGCTAATGCGGGGTTGCCTCACCCCATTTGTAAGTAGGGATCCGATGTAAGTCGGATCCATGTAACCCGGGGACTGCCTGTATGGTATTTCAAAGGATTGTCAACAGACCACCCAAATACAACAAGATAGATGTTTGGGAGTTTTTCAATTAAACATTTTTTCCAACAAAAAATGCTGATTTGTCAAACCTGAAACTTTGAAAATTATGTTGTGAAGATTTCTCATGTTCAGGAAGGAATTTCTGCTCATACCCTAGGAGCCAACCACCCTGGGATAGTCAGTTCCTGAAGCTAGATCACTCAGACTATGTCTACATTGCCCCCGTTTTGCACACAAAATATGCTAATGAGGCAAAGTGTAGACTATCACTGTGGCTCATTTGCATAATTAATGAGGCTCCATTTTTATGCAAGAGGCTTTTGCACAAAAAGGAGCTGCTGTTCTGCATTTGGATCCCAGCAAGGGAGCTGGTCAGAAAAAGGGCTCTCTCCTCTCATAAGAATTGGGTGGCTCCTCTCACTCACACAGGGGTCCTTCCTGTCACCAAGAAGCATGCCCAGACCTCTCTCAGTCCAGGGCCTTGTGTCTTTAATTAGTCACCACCTGGATCCTGGCTCCACATGTTTAGCTTTCCTGTTTCCGTCACCCCAAACATGCTCCCTTCACACACATACACACACACACACTTATCACAGGGTAGGATGCAGCCAAGAGCAAGTTACAATCAAAGTGTCGGAGAGTTACAAAGATTACAAAGTTGCAAAGCTCAACAATCACCAAACTTACAGTAGGTTTCTGAACTTATAAAGCAAAGTGGCTAAGAGTTACAAAGTTGCAAAGCTCAACAATCTTACAACTAGGTGCAGAATTTAAAAGGCTAGGTAGCTGAAAGTTACAAAGAGACAATTACAATGCTTCAAAGCTCAATAGTTACAAAGATATCTTTCAGAGCACAGCATCTGACAGACTTAGAAGTCAACTGCCCCCCTTAAACAGTGTTCACAGCAATGCAGTCAACAGCAGGTTTTGTTATTCTCTAAGGGTACGTCTACACTACAGCGCTAATTCGAACTTAGTTCAAATTAGTTAATTCGAACTAAGCTAATTCGAACTAACGCATCTAGAACTAAAAACTAGTTCGAATTAGCAAAACGCTAGCGCCTCCACACTGATTGGACGCAGGGGCACATTTAAGGGCAGCTGAAACAGGTTCTGGCAGAGCATCAGGTCAGTAGTTGCTTTGTGTGGCTGCTGTCTGAGGCTATCTGAGGCTCGTGCTTAAAGGGACCCCCCCCCCCCCCCACCCGGACAGCCGGTTCTCAGCTTTTCCTGCTTGCTTGCCAACCTCGCCGAGGGACAGCAAAGCGTTGGTCTCTGCGCCCGTCTGTGTCGGTGCTTCCCTTCGGGGACGCTGCCGCAGGTGGCAACATGGAGCCAGAGCTCGCCCTGCACCTTCTGGTGCACTTTCTGGACTTGCTGCTGCAAGCCTGCCAGCAATGGCTTGAGGCTGCATGGCACCACCTGGTGCACGTCAGCCCCCTGCCTCTCCACCTGGCCACCCTGGGGGCTGTGGAGGAGCCGCGGCGGCACCCCGGCACCGGCGTGCCCCGCCGCATCTGGCGTCTGGACACCAGCAGCGACTGGTGGGACCGCATCGTCCTGGAGCGCTGGGAAGACCGACAGTGGACCCAGAACTTCAGGATGAGGAAGGACACCTTCCTGGAGCTCTGTGAGTGGCTCACCCCTGCTCTGCGCAGAAGGGACACTCGCATGAGGACCGCCATCCACCTCCAGAAGCGGGTGGCCATCGCCCTCTGGAAGCTCTCCATGCCGGACAGCTACCGATCCGTCGGGAACCAGTTCGGCGTGGGGAGATCCACCGTCGGAGCGGTGCTCATGCAGGTATGGCACTCGTCAGCCACTGCGCCGTGGGGGGAGAAGGGCTGCAAGGAGGGGATGGGCCGCCCCAGGGACAAAGGGGGGGAGGGAGGAGGCGAAAGCACCCCACACCGGAGGGGTCGGTCTGTCCCGGCCGTACTACATGCCGCCAGGGGGGTTGCTTCCGGGAGTGGGGCGTGGGGCACTGCCAGGGCACGAATGCTCCCAACCACCTGGGCACCCCACTGATTGGCGCTTTGCTGTGTCTCTCTCCGCAGGTGGTCAAGGCCATCAACCGGGTGCTGCTCTGCAGGGTGGTCCGCCTCGCCGACCCGGACGCTGTCATCCGGGGATTCGGCGCCCTCGGCTTCCCCAACTGCGGGGGGGCCATCGACGGGATGCACATCCCCATCCGTGCCCCAGAACACCAGGTGTCCCGTTATGTGAACTGCAAGGGGTACTTCTTCATCCTCCTGCAGGCCGTGTGTGACCACCGGGGACAGTTCACGGACGTTAATGTGGGCTGGTCCGGCAAAGCACACGATGCCCCGGTGTACCGCAACTCCTCCGTGTGCCAGCGGCTGCAGGATGGGACCTTCTTCCCCGACTGCCACATCAGGGTCGGGGACGTGGACATGCCCGTGTGCCTGGTGGGGGATGCCGCATACCCACTGTAGCCATGGCTGATGAAGCCCTACACGGGGCACCTCAATCCCTCCCATCAGGCCTTCAATGCCAGGCTGACCAGGGCCCGCATCCTGGTGGAGGAGCCTTCGGGTGACTGAAAGCCCGCTTTCGATGCCTCCTCACCCATCTGGACCTGGCCGAGCACAACATCCCTCCCGTGGTGGCAGCATGTTGTGTGCTCCACAATTTATGTGAGAGAAAGGGGGAGGCTTTCCTGCCAGCCTGGATGGCTGAGGCTGAGTGCATGGCTGGCCACTATGGTCAGCCCCGCACCGCCGCCGTCCGGGAAGCCCAGCGGGGGGCCATCCGGATCTGGGAAGCCCTGCGGGAGAGCTTCCTGGTGGAGGAGGAGGACTGACCTCTTCCTTGCATGCCCCACTGGGGCTTTCTTCCATCCTACCCCCCTTCCCCTTTCCCTTCTCTACCTACTGTCAAATAAAGACACCTGTTTTTCAAACAAAAACGTCTTTTTATTTTACATAACTGGGGTGGGGGGAGGGAGGAAGAAGGGTGGGAGAGGGGAGGGGGAAACCTGGGACGAGGGAGCAGGAAGGGGAGGGAAGGGAGGAAGGGAAAGAAAAGCTCAGGGGTGGGGGTCCGGCTGCCTCTCCCGTCTCGCAACACTGCAGGTCCGGGTGCGTTGGTGGGGAATGGTTGTGGAGGGTGGGGCAGGAGGGACGGGGGGTGTGGAGGAAGCAGGAGCAGGAGGAGGAGGGGGAGCAGGGGAAGCAGGAGGGAGAGCTGGGGGAGCAGGAGCAGGAGGAATTGGGAAGCAGTCGAGCAGGCTCTGGAGGTGGCCTCGCAGGGCACGGCCCTGCTCCTCCAGTGCCTCCAAGCTCCTCCGGTGCAGCCTCAGGTCCTCCTGGACCCAGTGGTCCTGGATACGGATCTGTTGCTCCAGCAACCGGAGGTGCCGCCTCTGGTACATCTCTTGGTTCCTGGCTCTCCTGCTGGCCCGGGCGCGGGCGACTGCTGCAGGCGGGATGGTGCGCCCTGCAGGCCCAGGTGCTGCAGCTGTGGTGAAACCAGAATAGCAGTCAATTACCCCAGGGGCCCAGGTGTGTGAAACCCAGCTCCCCTCTGCAAGGCCAGGGCCCCTGCAGGATCCCCAGCTGCTGCTCCGTGGTGGGCAAGGCCCAGGCTCATGGTCCCGGGGTTCCCTCTCACCCCAGCCCCCCGTACACATAAGGGGAGCACAATGGTACTCACAGGTGGACGCCTCCCCGGCCTCGGACGACACAGGTGAGCGGCTCAGTGGGGTGCCTCGGGGGCCCCAGGTCCTGGGCAGGCTGCTGGCAGGCTCCTGGCTCTCGGAGCCCTCCTCCTCCTCCTCTGTCTCCTGGAGCGGTCCCTCTGCCCCGGGGTCTATCACGTCCCGGGGGGCAGGGACGGCATGAGCCCCCAGGAGGCGGTCCAGAGCCTGGAAGTGGGGGCAGGCCTCCGGGTCAGCCCCTGGCAGGCAGGCTCGGGAGTAGGACTGCCGCAGGTCCTTGATTTTGCAGCGCACCTGCTCCCGGCTGCGCTGGTGGCCCCTAGCGGCCAGGCTGGCAGCCATGCAGCCATAGACTGCTGCATTCCTGTGGCTAGTGCGGAGATCATGGACATTGGAGGCTTCCCCCCAAACCTCGATGAGGTCCACAATCTCTGCACTAGACCACGCGGACGCCCGCCTCTTGCGGCTCCGGGCAGGGTCCTGGGAGCCGCCAGGCTGGTCCCGGGAAGAGGGGGAGGGCTGGGTGTCATCGGGTGGCTGGCTCATGGGTGTCAGCTGCTGGGTGTGCTGGCACGGGTGCTGGCAGCCTTGCAACTGGCACAAACTGTGTAGCCAGCCCGTGGCCCTTTAAGGGCTCCGGGGCCGGGAGGGAGGCAGTAGACTTTGCCTGGTGTTGGCCAGAGTGGCCACCAGGGCAAGCTGGGAAGGGCTAGCCTCCCACTAGTTCGAATTAAGGGTCTACACACCCCTTAATTCGAACTAGTAATTTCGAACTAGGCTTAATCCTCGTGGAATGAGGTCTACCTAGTTCGAACTAAGCGCTCCATTAGTTCGATTTATATTCGAACTAATGGAGCGCTAGTGTAGCGCCTATGAAAGTTAGTTCGAACTAACAGATGTTAGTTCGAACTAACTTTGTAGTGTAGACATACCCTAAGTCATGTGTTGGCAGGCCTTTACAGTTTAATGTATTTCTAGAAAATGTGTGTGTAAATCAAGTAATAGCTCAGTCGAAGGCTTTATGCAACAAAGATGGAAATAGGAGATAGATCTGTTGAAAGTCTCTACGTAAAAAACAAAGATGATGTTGTGGTAGCGGTCTACCATGATGGTAGGAACCACCAAAACAGGGAAAAGAGGAGGTGGATGAGGTTTTTTTAAAGCAATTAACAAAGTCATCCAAAACACAGGGCTTGGTGGTCTACCCAGACATCTGTTCCAACAAGTTCTTGAAAGGCATGGGAGACATTTTTTTATTATTTTTTCAGAAGGTGGAGAAAGCTACTAGGAGGAAGGTTGTTCGAGGTTTGATTTTGACAAATAGGGAGGAACTGGTTGAGAATTATAAAGTCTCAAGGTTCCTTCCTGTCCTCTGATTGTACAAACAAGGTATTGTGAATGGGCTGTACTGTCTATTATCTTTCATGAAATGTTTCAGAAATATTTGGTTTTGTCCAATGTTCCCTCTTATCTTTTTCATTTACATGCAGATTTTTTCCATCCATGGGCAGAATAATTTTTTATGTGCACCGTGACAAGTGCAAATGTGCTCTGCCAATAGAAACAAAAAAAACCTATCTGTAAGGTCTTTGCTAATCTGTAGGGCAGCATTTGAATTTCTCCCGATTGGCTGCACAGGCACGTAACCTACAGGGAACACTGGTTTTGTCCCAATATAGGGAAAAAATGCCAAAATGGAATTTGTGTTTTTCACCAGTCCTAAATATAAACGTGTATTCAGTTCAGTTCAGATGTACAGTGTGCTTCTTTGGGAGGGGGATGAAGGAGGGTGTATTTTACATGAAACAGAGAGGGACTAAGCAATAATGATGCTTTCTGCTCTTGTCCAAATGGACTGATTTTCAAAGAACTGGGCAGTAAAAAGGGAGAGAGTCCACATAGAAAAAGAACTACAGATGCTTCCAGGGGAGTGAAAATTCAGAGGATAAAATATATTGATTGTTTATTGAAAGGACAAAATGACTACCATATATATGCTTTCATCATAGTGTTTTTTTCATATTTTTAATGCAGTAAAAACTTCCCTTTGCACTACAATAAGTACACTATTGAACACTCAGCTCTGATTTGGTTTACTTTGTCACATTGGTCCTAAAAAAAAAGTAATGCCTGGAAGACTGGACAGTCTCTGAGACCCAGTAATGGGCTATGATAACCTTGAGTTCTAGATCACTTTTGCTCATTAAGATCAGCTTCATGGTGACCAAAAATCATTACTATGCCTGATAGCAGTTTGGTGGTTTACACAAAATGAGATAAGGGTTTTATTCTGCTTCTTAGTGAACTGCTGCAAGCATAATAAAAGTCAAATTATGAAGGAAAAAATAGGAAGAGCACTCAAAAAATGGTCTCTAAATACTTTTCACATTTAAAGAGTCTGTTGTATTTCTTTCAGGATACAAAAAAGAATCCTTATAAAATTGGTGCTTGAGCTCAGTGCTTTCCCTTTATACATCATCTCATCTCTCTGCCTAGATGAATTTGATAAGTGGAGCAGGTTTAACAGCAAGTTAAACCATACAGTTTTAGTATATAAATATTAAGATGTTTCATGTTTTGGGGGCTGATAGCCATCAGTTCAATGGAGCCTGATTGAGATTGGTTTCTTAGAGGACTGAGCCAGGATATCCTCTGGCAATAAAGTGAGTAAGAGAATTTAAAGCTATCTTTTTAAAAGATCTTATTCTCCTCATTAATACTATAACTAGTGTCCTACCAAATTAATGATCATTTTGGTTAATTTCACAGTCATAGGATTTTAAAATTCATGAATGTCATAATTTCAGCTGTTTAAATCTGAACTTTCACACTGTTGTAATTGTAGGGGCCTTGACCCAAAAAGGATTGTGGGGAGTTTTAAGGTTCTGATGGCAGTGCTACTATAGGTGGCAATGCTGTCATCAAAGCTGGACAACTGGAGAATGGTGATTGCTGGCTAGGAGCCCAGCTCTGAAAGCATAGGAGTAAGCATGGCATGGGCTTGCTACCCTTACTTTTGACCTGTTGCTGATGCTGCCTGGAGAGCTGGCATTCAGCCAAGAGCTGCCACTCTTTGGCTACCCAGCTCAAAAGTAAAGGTGGCAATACTGTGACACACACCCTAAAATAACCTTACAATCCCACCTCCCTACCATGACTTCCTTTTGGGTCAGGATCCTCAATTTGAGAAACGCTGGTTTCCCCTGTGAAATCTGCATAGTGTAAGGTAAAAGCATACAAAAGACCAGATTTCATAGTACATGATGAGTTTTTCATGGCTATGAATTTGGGGCACTAACAATAAACATCAGACTCTTTGTCAAGATGCTCAATTATTCTCTTGAAAACTTTACACGGAAATCAGTACTAACTTGATGATATCAACAGACACCCCAAGGAATAAATGGGCATGGAAACTTTCACCTCTAGATTGGGTGTCCCTTCATCAGAAAACTTTCACTGCTCTGATCTCTTTTTCATATTTGGCTGAAAACAGGGATTCAGTTACTGCTGTGCTCAATTCATCACCTTTCACAAGCACCAAACTTACTTTAATAAAAATACTCATTTCTCAGTGATATCCTGGGCTTGATGAAGTCAATAAGAATTTATATATTATTTCAGTGGGGCCAGCATGTTACCCTCCACATACATTGATCTCTAGCTATCTTTAGAGAAGAAATGGTTAAAATATTAATGGCAAATAATAATCCAAAGAATTCAGCCCTCTCTCAAAAATTGCTTATAACCCAATTGTGATTTCTATTAAAATATTAGCTATTTACTGGATGGTTTGCACACAAATTTTTCATCCTATAGACTGTTAAACTGTTCATTGTGTTCCTCCTTTGTGATATGACCTTAGAAAGATATTTCTGCTTCCTAGTTGTAGACAAACTCTGTAGACAATAAAGTAAAATGAACAACACACAAAATGGCTTACGCTCAAACATCCTTCTCCATGTGTGAGTGCAGGTATTCATATAAACAATCCCATAACCATTCATCAAAACAAAAATGCATTCACACAAGCGTTCATGAATAGCAAACAAAAGGAGTACCAACCTGGTTGAAAATGAACAGCTATTCAGAATTCAAATGAACATTCACAAACAGTGGAAATGTATTCCTCCACATTTATAGAGAAAATATCCTGGATTTTAGTTCACTCCCTGCCAATCTGTAACGCTTTTTGCACTGAATTTTGATGTCTTGACTGCAGGCTAAAATTACTATTGTTGTGAGAGAGAAGAATAGTTTTTTGAAGAGATTATTTGTAACTTTTTTTTAAAAAAAAGGTCAGATATACCGAGGAAAATATGTTCAAAAATGAGACTGGAAAAAGATTAATATTAGCAATTTAAGTGGCCAGTTGTAGGCCACACTATGACAACATAATCTATCCCTTTTGCCTACTGAATTCATAAAGTTTCATTTAGAGTGTTCTAGAGGTGAGTGACATATATGAGCCAAAAACATCTTCATCAGATCAAAGATAGAATATATATGGCTACCGGGGAATAATAAATATTCTTCTGGCTGGCTAAAAACTGGAGAACTATTTCTTCCACCATCTGCTTGTAGAAACATAAGTAACACTAAGCATAAAGCTTTATAATAGACTTTCTAGCAATGTCAGCTAGAGCTTAAGCTATATTAAAGCTCTTGAAGTGCCATTCATATAGAACAGTAACTATCCCATTTATGAGCTATAGTATTTCCTGGTAGTACCATTAGTCCTATTTTATGCCGAAGCCATAATATCAACATTATTAAAGAACAAAATCATATGCATTGCGAATGATAATAATTTAATTATAGTCTTTCCAAAAGTTCATGAGTCTTCTCATGGTTCACAATCCTGCTGGAAAGGTATAACAAGTGGGGTTCCGCAGGGGTCTGTTTTGGGACCGGCTCTATTCAATATCTTCATCAACGATTTAGATATTGGTATAGAAAATATGCTTATTAAGTTTGCAGTTGATACCAAGCTGGGAGGGGTTGCAACTGCTCTGGAGGATAGGGTCATAATTCAAAATGATCTGGACAAATTGGAGAAATGGTCTGAGGTAAACATGATGAAGTTTAATAAGGACAAATGTAAAGTGTTCCACTTAGGAAGGAACAATCAGTTTCACACATACAGACTAGGAAGCAACTGTCTAGGAAGGAGTATGGCAGAAAGGGATCTAGGGGTTATAGTGGCCCACAAGCTGAATATGAGTCAGCAGTGTGATGCTGTTGCAAAAAAAGCAAACATGATTCTGGGATACATTAACAGGTGTGTTGTGAGCAAGACAGGAGAAGTCATTATTCCGCTCTACTCTGCACTGGTTAGGCCTCAGTTGGAGTATTGTGTCCAGTTCTGGGCACCACATTTCAAGAAAGATGTGGAGAAATTGGAGAGGGTCCAAAGAAGAGCAACAAGAATGAGTAAAGGTCTAGAGAACATGACCTATAAAGGAAGGCTGAAAGAATTGGGTTTGTTTAGTTTAGAAAAGAGAAGACTGAGGGGGGACATGATAGCCGTTTTCAGGTATTTAAAAGGGTGTCATAAGGAAGAGGGAGAAAACTTGTTCATCTTGGCCTCTGAGGATAGAACAAGAAGCAATGGGCTTAAACTGCAGCAAGGGAGGTTTAGGTTGGACATTAGGAAAAAGTTCCTAACTGTCAGGGTAGTTAAACACTGGAATAAATTGCCCAGGGAGGCTGTGGAATCCCCATCTCTGGAGATATTTAAGAGTAAGTTAGATAAATATCTATCGGGGATGGTCTAGACAGTATTTGGTCCTGCCATGGGGTCAGGTGACTGGACTCAATGACCTCTCGAGGTCCCTTCCAGTCCTATGATTCTATGATTAAGGAAGTAATTATTTAACACTCCTGATGAGGCATTTCTGAGATGCAGATGAGAAATTTTTAATAGCTCTATTACAGATGTTTGTATCGTAAATTGACTTACCTATTCTGTTTGGCCTTACTCTTTGTTATGAATTATTATTTTGATTCTTTCTTTGGGTTTTATTGTTTATTCTTTAGTGTTTTTATGCCTCTTTAGGATTCCATAGTGTTGATTCCAACCCTTTATTAAGTGCCTGTTGATGCTGTATCCTTCAGCTGGTGTTTAAAAATATGTTCAGCTTAGTTTAATAACTAGGGAGAGCAAAATATACTTTTCTCACAATGAGCTAATGAGATTACTTAGCCAAGTAAAGTGACTCATTAAAGATAGCTTGTTTTTTACTGAGCATTTCTATAAACCTTTCCATTTTCAACCCCACAGAGGAAGATACTGTCCACACACTGAGTTGGAATGAGGTTTCCTGGCACTTTGATATTGTACTCAGAACACTAGACTTGCCTTTCTTCCTTTTCTTTGTATATGGGTGTATGGTCTTATTTAAGCAAGTTTAAGTTATTTAAAACAACAATACAAAAATTATGATTAATTGATTTTAAAAGCACCAGCTGTGAAACCTTCTTGTCTGCAAGGATTTGGAAAGAATCACAGTACTTCTTTGCTTAGCTTTACAATGATATCTTACTTGTCATGGACAGGTCTGATTATGCTGGATGCGCATTTATAGGACTTCAGCATCGGCCAGGGCAGAAAGGAATTAAGGAAAATAGCAACCAAAGCTGGCTCTGGTGATTGCAACAGATTAGCAAATCTAGGCAGCACAATATTCCCCTGTCCCCTAAAAATGACAGGGCCACTAAATACCAACCAATCGGGATCACACTAATGAGGCTCCCTATAATTTCAGAGGGTTGGCAAGGTGGAGGTTGGGGGATAGAAGCCTGGAATCAAGGAGCAGTCATTCCACACAGCATGTTCCTTAGTTAAACCATCAGATATTTTGGGAGAAAATACATTTCAAACTAATGGTAATGAGAAAAACATTCGCTTATGCTCCATAGCTTCTACTCTTCTGTCCCATTCGTTGTGTGTCCATAAAGAGGAGAAGTGTAGAGCCACTGGTTGCAGATAACCCTTCTGCTTGGTAGGCCTGGCAGTAACCAGGGCTGGCTTCAATATCTTGGGGTCCATCTCACTCAGAACTAGCTCAAGCCCCCACCCAATAATCTGGGAAATTCACACACCCCTGGGTGCCTCTGAGAGGTAATGCTTCCCCACTTGCAAGCACAGAGTCTAAGTGTAGGAAAGAAACGTTTAATGAAACAGAGAGAGAAGTCATACGGCATTAACTTGGGGAAAACACCACAGACAGAGTTCATAACCCAAACATGAGCTAAGCCCCCCCCCCCCAGCCAAGAATCACCTGAAGTCCAAAGAGTCCGACACCCCAAAAGTCTCTGTCCCTGGTCTGTGCCACTCAGAGTCCCAAAGTTCACCCACAGGGTTTCACCTCCCAACCTAGGTAGAAATGGGGGAGGGGGATAGATAGGGAGCACCTTACAACACTCCACCACTCTCCATCATCTGTCTCGTCCCATGCCACCAGACGCTCCGCTGGTCGCCTGCCACCGCTCCCCGCCTGCTGCCACTGCTGGTCACCACTCCTCGCCTGCCACCACTCCACACCATGCCATTGGTCGCCGCTCCACGCCATGCCGCTGGTCACCACACCACGTCACGCCATGCCACGCCGCTGGTAGCCACTCCTCGCCTGCCAGTGCTACTACTGGCCACATTATGTCACCAGCCAGTGATTCCCACCAGCCACTCTGCTGGTCGCCGCCGCTTCACTGGCTGCAATGGGTCTGGCTCTCAGCCAAACCAGTGATTTCAACTCTTTAGCCACCAGTTGGACTGGCAAAGGAATCCAGCTTCCACTGGGCTAGCAAAAGAAAATACTCCTCAGGGAGTCTGCTTTAGGTCTGTCCTTAAAACAAAGGGGGGAAAAGGGTAGGCTGGGCCAGTCTTACAGCTCACACATGGCAGGTGTGAAGCAGGCTGACTCAAGTCCTTTAACCCTTCCCCCCAGTTCAGTCCACTCAACTCTGAAAGGGGGGAGGCTTGTTCGTCAGAGACCTCTTACCATGATGGTGGTGTCTCTCCTGCAAGCACTTGTGGCATGTTTTACAGTTCCCACATTTTGGGGTAGCATGATTATTGACCCCCACAACAGTCCCAAATTATTTACAATTCTCCGCATTCCATTCCAACACTGACCCTCAATCAGCCCTGGCCGAATGGGATGTACATAGCCACATCTCGTATTCTCTCCTGAGCTGTATTTACATATCAACAGTTAACAGTTAATTACCTTGCAGAGCTAAACAATTGTAGCGGGCACACTCACCTCTTCTTTTAGTTGGTTGATAACAAGCAGCAGTTCAGCCCCTGTTTACTGTAAGACTGCTGCACCAGAGGAAGTAATATGAAATAGAATTCATTCCACATGAATGCTCTATGATGTATAAGGCTGGGTTGAATCCTAATGATTTCAAGTAGGCTAAGTCTAGACTGCACGCCTTTTTCGACAGAGCCTTTGTTGACAGTTTGCATGCAATAGCGCCTTTTTTCAAAAGAGGTTTACCACCGTCGACAAAACTGCCACATTCTGAAGAATGTGCCTAGTAGTGAATCTTCCAGCTTCACCCTTCCAGCTCAAAACTGCCCCATCTTAATAATCTATTTTGTGGCTCCCAAAATTCCTCATACCCTTCCTCTCCCATGTCAGAACCACACCACTTCTTCTGGCAGGCTGCCTCCAGCACCGACAAGTACAGGTGTAGGATTTTCTCCCTTGTTTGAATGACCAACTGAAGAATGAAGTAGACATTCTATAATTTATGTATCACTCCCATTTTACATATTAATGTTCAATGATGCAAGTGAATGGATTCCAATATATGCACTGCTATGCATCACCATTTTATAAAGCAACAATGTTTCACAATGTAGGAAGTAAATTTTCACAGCTGCAAACATTAAAATACTGCTGGCTAGGCTAGTTGAGGTGCACTTTGCTACTATATTTTACAACTCAATATATAAACCGCATTTTTACCTTAAGAAGTATTAAATTGAACTTGCTGTAGAGGATTTTTATTTTAATAGATCAAGAGCCTGATTCTGATCTCATTTCCATGAGTCAGCTGCATCAGAATAAGGCTCCTTTTCTTCATACTATCATTTCTAAATGTATATTCTGCTGTGATTTTAGCTTTGTTAAATACTTTGAAAACCATGGTTATTTCTAATGTCTCATGCAATATATTGATTTTTACTGCAAAGACTTATCTGGAGCAGAAGGTTGCACCTTTGATTTTTATTTTCAAATGTGATATTCCAAGAGAAAAATGTGAGAACTTAAAAGAGTGGGGGAGGGGTCTCTTAAAAGCTGCACAATATCATTCTGAAGCCGTGTCTAGACTACATCCCTTTTTCGATAAAGGGATATAAATTAGACATGTAGATATTGCAAATGAAGCCGGGATTTGAATTTCCCACGCTTCATTTGCATAATGGCAGCTGCTGCTTTTTTTTAAACGGGGCTTTTTTGGGGAAAAAAACCCCAGCAGGAGTACAGGATCTTTTTAAACAGGGAATTTCTGTCAAAAATGCCCAGTCTAACCTGCCTGGGGAGTTTTGGGAAAAAAAACAAACGGAGGCCGCCATTATACAAATGAAGCACAGGAAATTCAAATCCCGGCTTCATCTGCAATATCGACTTGCCTAATTTACATCCCTTTATCAAAAAAGGGATGTAGTCTAGATGTAGCCTGAGTGAAGTTCTAAACAAACAACAGGTAAAACATTTTCCCATATGTACTCAATATCAGCATGTAGACTATTCCATTGCCTAACCGCATTGCTTTTGTTGCTGTTGCTTTCATTATTATAACAATTCTCAGCACCTTATGACAAATATTTAAACTATGTCCAAAGATAGGGACAATCATTATGTAATTATATGTGTAAATCACTTTGTTTACCTAAGTAGTCCCCCCACTGGGTATGTACATAGTCAGCTTTATTTAAGTGACCTTAAATATAGCAACGAATCAGCAGGAATGGCGGGCAGAGATAGAATTCTAAAAGTTGAGCCAATCATATTTTCTCTCACATGATTAATGTAATAATTAAGGATCTATAATTTTTGGAATCTCCTAGATATCTGAATTGTTCTAGAATATCTATTCTACTCTCTCCATACTGCTAATATCTTGGGTTTTGCAAAGCCATTGTAACATTTGGTTAGCATTTTCCTCAACCCAATATTATAAGTCAGTGATGAAATGGTGTACTGATACTGGGTAACAAATTTGCAAGAAAACGTTAATGGGGATATTGAACGTATGTCTTTGTTATGTGACAAAAACCTGGTTGTAGATAGGTAACATTAAATATAATATCCTGCAATAACTAAAGCTTTTTTTTCTTATTTCCTTTTAAACTTGCTTCAGGCTGAACCAATTGTTTTGCCCTGACCTCCATTTCTAGTTATAACAAGAAAAGCTAAGTCATAAATAGAATCACTACTGATAACTGGGATGGTTTGATAGTAGATTTACTTTTAAGATTTTTCCCCCTTGGGATAAGTCAGGAAACTGAATAGCTATTGTGTCAAAGAAGAGCAATTCATAGAGCTCTCTGCATTTAAGAACTTTGAAAGTATAGTGACAAGAACTCTTCTTGCCCTGAGCATTGATGGCACTGGATTAATATCTCCCATTTCATTCAAACATAGGTGGTGCCTGCAATTTAATCTCCTTCTCTGAGTTGAACATTTACAGCATTTTGAGGGGACAGGAACATCATGTTCCTATAAACTAAGATAATATGAAGAAAATAAGTACCTTGGAACACAAGGCTACAGGCCACCCTTACCAGAGGTCAGTCAGCAGGTCAAAAATTTTGTCCATTCAGTTCATCCAAAAACCAATAGCCATTGCCATCTTTGATGATGACGTTGTTGCGGAATTGTCACCCTTTTGAGTAGTACTACTTGTATTTGTGTTGTTGAACAATTTTCAAGTCAATTTTCTTAGGGCAGGTTTCTAAGGAACAATTTATAAGCATTGAGTCTAACCAATTTGGAAAGAATACAAAGAAGTAAGGCATTGGATATTTGCTGGTATCTATCCCTAATGAATCCTGCAAAACTGGTGGGAAAAAAATTAATGTCAAATCTACAAAGTGTCCTTTTCCCCACCAGTCTGTGCCCCATTTTTGTTCTAAAGCATTATAATGCCTGTAAGAAATACTCTTGTTAGCCATCACTCTTATGCAAGCATTTTCACACTATTATTTCAGGTAGTGTCAAGACAAAATATTCACCAACTCAAAACATTGAAATCAACCTTAAGTCACATGTTTAAGGTGCTTCATTGCAGATATAATATTTAACCCATAAGATGCTGACATCTACCAGGCTCGTATTCAGAAGAATGCTTAGGAGGATGTTAAGAACACACAGAATATTAATTATTCAGATCCAAACAGCTTCCACTATTGCTATACTTATGTATGCCAGCAGAAATAAACTCTAAAAACAAATACTTCTAACTTGTTAATCATCTATCTTTCATAGTGTGCACTGAGCATATACATTATAGGATATAAAAGATACATAAGATTGCTTCCATTGGTTTGATTTACCTTCTGGCAAACAACAGAAGGAATGTGCAAAACTAGTCAAACCAAGATTTCCCCATTCATGTATTCAATAATTTAATGATCCACCTTGCACAAATCAGCGAGTCCTACAAGGAAGCTTTAGCAAATTAATAAATTATTGCAGGGTTAAAAGTCTGAACACCTTTAGGAAAGCTATAAAATCTTCCTGCTTTACAAAGTTTTTGCAGAATAACTCAAGTAACATTCACAGCAGCATATGTTCCTTTCTCACCACCCAAACACAACACCCCAAAAGAAAAATCTTCCTCAAGAAGAGCTGCTATAACCCAACAACAACAAAAGAGACATTGAGTCCTGTAGGGACTCCAAGTGCCTTCCATTCTAGAACAGATTAGCAATGACTACTGTGGTGATAAATATAAAATCCTAAAATAAAGAGCAATTCAAATGGGGCATATTGCTCACATACCATGTCCCAGGAGTAGCCACAGAGACTGTCTAACCAAGACAGACTCTCTAGAATGTCACTTAGGATGGTCTATCATGTATTGGAGCATAAGCTTTTGTGAGCAAAGATTATGCTGGGCAAAGCTTCGTCACATTCATGACATCTGTTAGTCTACAAGGTGCTGCAGGACTCCTTGTCACTTTTGCAGATCCAGACTAACATGGCTACCCCTCTGATACTTGACATCTGGGATGGTGTGACTCCATACCCATCACTTAGTTAGGGTTGCAACTTAAGACATCTGCCAAACCCCAAGTATCTCAATATTAGATGTATGATTATTAATCTGCAAAATCTTGCACTTGCAGATAAGAAACCCTATTTGGGGCACAAGTCAATAGCTGCAAAGCAAACAATGAGTTTTGTGGTTACAATGTGTTTGCATTTTGCATAAACCCTGAGGGTATGTCTACATTGCATTCTTCCTTCAAGAGAGGAATTCCCGTGCTTCATTTGCATAATCACGGCCGGCCGCTTTTTCGAAATACCCTATTTCAAGATAAAAAACGCTGTTTAGATGTGGTTATTTTGAGGAAAAACCTTTCTTTCAAAATAATCCTTTCTCTATAAAATGAGAAATGTAATCTAGACATACTCACTGTGCAGGTCTTTCAAAATTTGGTTCTGAATGTCAACTTACATGAAAATAAGCCACATTATGCCACTGCCCTTCTTTGGGGACATGCAGCATGTTGTACCATGTTTTAAAACATTGTACACTAATTCTTCCTCATTGTTATCTCCATGGGAAGACAGTAAACAAAGGGTATTTTCAACACAGGGCATGTAGGCAACTTCAGGTACATTTTCAGAACAAATGTGCATGCACACACCCACACCAACCATGAAAGAACTGTTAGGATTCAGTCAGCAAACTTCTGAATGCGGATCCTTCCTCCTATTACCTTGGGTAAACAATTACTTTGCTAAAAGGGAAACTCTGAGTGGAACTATACTAAATAAAAAAGTTACAAATACCCAAATAACTAGTACTGAAGTCCTCAACTTGCCCTGACAATGCCCATCCAAAATACTTGACGCTAACTAGGAAAGTTACCCCCATTTAGTTCCTAGAAAAAAATGCAGCACAGGTTTTAGAGCCTAGAGAAGTGATCTCAAAGGGCACGTCTAGAATTGTTTTTGACAATTATTTCAAGAGTTATAAGAAAGCAAATGCAGTCCTTCATGGACAGCTATTTAGTAACTTTTCCTTTTGAGATCTAATGTCACTGTCCTTCTACCAGAGATTTAACTGTGCACATTATATATACTTTAAGTCCTGAAAAAACTGAACTCTGATCTGTGCCATGTCATAAAGGTTAGCTGAGGTGGAGAAAAAAGGAAAGAAACATGATACTTAACATTAGAATTGTGCTTTCCACAAACCCATTACTGGTGCACCTTAGGCATATCTCAGAAAATTGCCCATTCTGGTTGATTCAGGAAGGGAGCAGGTTCTGTTCTGCTCAGGCCAAGTATGTTCTGATTCTCTGCTATAGGTGAATGTGGGCTTCTGTGGAAATATTTCTTTGAGGGGCAAGAGCAGTGTCTAAAATGCCAGGGTGAAAAAGCACTCACTCCCGAGAAAACTGATATATGGCCAGTTCCAAAGCTGGCAGTAAGTAGGAGAATTAGAGCAGCACGCTGTATGTGTCTGCAAACTATAGCCTATCTCCTTTATCAGTATCACCTGCAAATATGGCTCTTCCAGCCTCATAGGAGCCTACTTCTTCCTGAAGAATGGCAAAAAATGAGCAGTTTGTCCCATGTTGGCATTGTGAATACATTGTGACATCCTTTCCTGCACTGAACAGTAGCTTACATCTCAGACAGGCCTGCTGAAAACAAATTCTATTTATTTGTGATTTAAGACATAATTCTGGCTTGTATATGCTGCCAGTTTATGTATTTTTTTTATGAAGGACTGGCTTTTATTGTCCTGAGAGCAAGGGAGTAAAGTATCCAAACAGATTGTTCATTTAAGTAGTTTACAAAGCCTGCTGTGTGTCTTTACTGTGCTCAATACTGGCAATGACATCCAATGAAATATGTCCTAGCTGTGCAGTGGACTCTCTCCAATGGATACTTTTTTTCCAACCCAGCTACCCATTTGTGCCACAAATACCAAGATTTGGGCAGGAATCCTATAGTTGCCTTTTTGTTTTCTTTTGTTTTTACCCAAAGAGTGTGATGTATGTCTTCCTCAATAAAAGCCTCGGGGCATAAGCTAGAGCCACTGCTTTCATTCAACTCTGCCCTGCCCACTTTCAAAGACACACTGGTGGAACTCTGCAGTCGCCAAATGTAAGAGCATAGCCAGCCAGAAAGAGAAGAAACTAGTGCACAGCCTCCACAAAACATTTTGTCTGCAAGACACAGAGTCCTGCTAACTACTGTTTTCTTTGCTGATAATGAAGGGGACAGTACCAATAATGGCAAGGCAATGAGGCAGCAGAAGTGAATGCACAGTCTGTAAGGATTGTCTCCCTGGATGGATGACCAAAGGTCCATGGTTAAAAACTAGGTGATGCATGCAGGTTTCAAGGCATCCACACATTTACCTCTTCTTGTCCACGTAGGTCACAAACTCTTTTCCCCAGAGGGTTGATGCATCAGAAACTCTACACAGTCCTCAGCATAGAGTTTTCTAGGTGAGTTTTCATCTTTCACAGAACTTTCTGCAGCAGGAGTTCAGGACTCAGGTATTGGATGACATATAAACATTCACTGCATAGGATTAGGCTATATCTTGAATGCACATAGTATAAAGTGAGCTGCTTATTTCAATTTCTGCTGCTTACCTATCCAACTGAAGTTTGTCATATAATTGGTTATTCCCTGGAGCCAAAGGATAGGAATGGTTGCCAATTCCATCACAGATATTCTTTGAAAGTACTCCTATTTCTCTTTCCTTCAGTCTATCAGTCATCACCAATAATATTTCATTTTTCAGAAGGGATTCCCTTGGTTTTTTCTAATAACCTCTGATAGCTAGGTTGAAGGCTCTTGAAAATGAGGCCTACACTGTCTAACACTATTAAGAGAATTGGATACATAGAAAAGAGTCTCTCTTCAGAATCTTTCTATGGTATGTGTGCTTCATTCAGAATAAATTCATGAGCAAATGTATAATATTGTTTCTCTACTTAACAATACCATTCAATGCAAAACTATTTCATGGAAAATTATGCATAATTCACTTCACAGTCATGATAGAAAAAAATAGATAATTTCACTTTATGATCATGACAATCATGTGGACCCTGCTGTTATGCATTAACAATTTGTTAGTTAGCTTTGATTTAGTCTTGTTTCAGAGAAGATTGGATAAAAGTGAATTAATTAACTGTTAACACATGGCAGCTGATCATAGCAAAGTAACAAACTATTGATATGGGCCATCAGGGATTCATAGAAGTGGCAAAATTCATGCTTCTGTAGCACTATAATAAAATCCTACCCTTAGCAATAATATAATCTCAAAATACTACTACAGTGTGGTGCTGAATCTGAACTAATACATAAATCTAATTTTAAAATTCAATAAATATATCATTAGGTTCATAAAGGTTCAAGATTTGTATTTAAGAAGAGATGTAAACAAATCTAACTGTCAAATTGTATTATATTTAAATCTGATAGATTCTTGAATTACTATCAAATATTTCTTTTTAACATGCAATTTGTTTTACTATTGCAGGTATGCAAATCCATTTATATGTATGAATGGAATATAAATCAGTGTACACCAGCAACATATAGCTATATTTTCTTATTTTACGTAAGAGCTTGCTAAAAGCACAAGTATTGGAAAGTTTTTCTCTGTCACTGGTTTTAGGTATCAGTTGCCAAACATTTATTTATTTCTGAGGTCAGACATATTACTCAAAAAACCTGATGTTATACATCAAATCTACTGGTCAAGCTTTTAGATTTTCCATTTTCTCAGTATAAATAATTGTACATTCAGTAACTTTCTCCAACTTTCTCGATCTACGTCCCTTTTTCCTCTAGTGACTACCAACAGCTTGGACATCAAATCTGGTCATTGGATAGCAAATAATTAATCCATGTCTCTCTCTAATTCTCTCTCCTCATCCTCATAATTCTTCCCTTCTTCCCTATAATTCAAATTTTAGCTACCGTATATACTCGAGTATAAGCCGAGTTTTTCAGCACAGTTTTTGTGCTGAAAATGCCCCCCTCGGCTTATACTCGAGTCAGCCTCCTGCTCGCGGGCGGGCTCAGCGCGTCTCTGCCGCCGGCCGGGTCTAGACGCGTGAGCCCGGAGCTCCGGCCCCCCAGCCCCTGCCCTCCTGGCCCTTCCGGCCCCTGCCCTCCTGACCCTCTCAGCCCCCCTGTCCCCTTGTCCCCCCCAGCCCCTGTCTCCTTGTCCCCCCCAGCCCCTGCCCTCCTGGTCCTCCCGGCCCCCCTGTCCCCTTGTCCCCCCGAGCCCCTGCCCTCCTGGCCCACCCAGTCCCTGCCCCCTCGGCCCCCCAGCCCCTGCCCTCCTGGCTCTCCTGGCCCCCCAGCCCCTGCCTGCCCGGCACCATGGGCCCTTGCCGCGTGGGAGGAAGGGCGTTTGGGGCCGTTCGCCATGACGCTCGGGTGCAGCGCTGAGCTCGGGAACAGCTGGGCCAGGAGCCGACTCGGCACCGTGGGCGTCTGTTCTGGAAGCGCCCGGGAGCCCTGATCACGAGCTTGGGCCCGATTCTGGGGCAGGTGCACAAGGACCAGCCGCTGCTCCCTGCTCCCCCTCCCCTCCCGTGGTAAAATCCAGCCAGCACCGGCACCCGCTCCCCCCGCTGGCTCGCTGGCCCATCGACGCCCGGCCCGGGTCTCACACAGCCTCCCCCCCCGCTGGCTCATTGGCCCATCGACGCCTGGCCCGGGTCTCGCACAGCCCCCCCCCCCCCCCGCTGGCTCATTGGCCCATCGATGCCCGGCTCTGGTCTCTCACAGCCCCCCCTCCCCTGCTGGCTCGTTTAGAGGGGGCTCGTTGGCAGGCGAGGGGGCCGGAACGTGGGGGCTGCGGGGCGGGGGCGGCGGGGGCTGAGCTGTGGCCGTGCCTGCAGAACCATATTGTTTTTGTTGACCCCCTTTTCCCCTTACAGAGCTAGGTTATTGTTTTTCTTTGAAATAAATATTCATGTAATTTTATTGGTATCTATCTTCATTTTTTACATTTACCAGTTGCTGCCTCATTTCCTACCCTAGGCTTATACTCGAGTCAATATTTTTTCCCAGTTCTTTGGGGTAAAATTAGGTGCCTCGGCTTATATTCGGGTCAGCTTATACTCAAGTATATACGGTAATTGCATTTTGTTTCTACTTCGGCAAAACTAACACTACTATATCAGGCCACTGGAGTTACAATACAAAACAAGTCTAGGTAGCAAGGAAATTACTAAAGTTAAGATAGTGTATTTAAGCAATCATTATAGACCTGCTCCAAAGCTCACTGAAGTCAATGGAAAAACTCCATAAGTTCTCTCTTCATACATCTATGTGGTTGATAGCCTATGTTATCCAAATACCGAGGGATATCTAATCTCTCTTGACATAACTAAAATATTGTGAATGTACAGCCTTTCCTTCAGAGTCTGGGGACAGACCTCATATATGCATAGATTCCAAAGCCAGGAATCCAAGGCACCACTGTGATCATCTAGTCTTATTTCCTTTATAACACAAGCCAAAGAACTTCCCCAAAATAATTCCTTAAAAAAAATCCAGTCTTGATTTTAAATTTGTCAGCTATAGAGATTCACCATGATTCTTAGTATTTGATCCAATGGTTAATTTCTGTCACTGTTAATGATTTATACCTTATTTCCAGTCTCAATTCATCCAGGTTCAATTTCCAGCAGTGGATCATGTTATATATTTCTGTGCTAGAATGAAGATCTCATTATTAAATACTTTTTCCCTTGTAGATTCTTATTGATTGTAATCAAAACACCACTTAACTTTCTCTTTGTAGACTAAATAAATTGAACTCCTTTAGTCCATGAGAAGGTACGTTTTTCTAATCCTTTAATTCTTCTCCTGGCTATTTTCTGCACCATCTCCAATTTATCAACATCCTTCTTGAACTGTGGATGCCAGAACTGGACACAGCATTGCATCACTATTTGCACTGGTGCCAAATGTGAAGGTAAGCTAACCTCTCTACTCCTACTCGAGATTTCCCTGTTTTATGTGGCCCAAGATTGCATTAGACCTTTTGGCCCCAGCTTCATTATAGAAATTCACGTTCACCTGGTTACTCATGATAACATTCAAATATTTTTTAGAGCCACCATTTCCCAGGATAAAGTTCCACACCATGCACTTGCACCATGCACTATGCACACAGACTTAAGAATTTTGTTTTAAATGCTAGATATTGTAGAACTCTCACATAACAGTTTATTGTCAATACTTTGAGCAAGACCGTACATGTAGCAGCTGGGCAGGAAAGGCAGTTCTAGTGGCATTTGTTTCCAAGTATTCTGCCAAAAGTAGTAAGGGAAATCTTGTCATGGGGTCTGAGCAATACACAGCATTTGGATCATCTAAGATCCCACAAAAGAACAGCAAAAAATTTCAAACAGTGAGTATCAACTGGAAAGAGTGGATGCCAGTATTACATCAACTCAATAGTATCTTACCCCAAAACAAAACAATTGCATATAAATGTTCTAGTTTTATGGACTAAGTTTCTTACGTTTTAATGAGTTACTGTGGTTTAGTTAGTTAGTTATCAATTAAATGAGCAATTGCTTAAGGTGAATAATAAAGGATAAATAAAAAGTGTCTTTGAACTGTAACATTGTATTAATGGACCAGAAGAAATCCTGAGAAAAGGATGGAAAGCATTCTAATAAATGAGCTGAAAAATCTGCTCTATGATTTTACAAGTCTTTGCCTTTTTTACAATTAACAGTTACATTGACGCAATACTCAGCTCTCGAGACACTGAATTAGAAACAAGAGTTTTGATTAAAATAAGGCTTATTAGTTCAACTGATTCATAATATTATTTCCTTTCCTATATTTCTTTCATTATGTCAATAAAACCAGCTCATTAAGCAGCTTTTCAGCAACAAACATGTGTTGACCCATACAGCAGCATAAAGGAATTGATAGTGACCATTACCACAAATTTAAAATGAGTAGTCCTGTAGCAAATTTAGAGACTAGCAAATATGTGTGTATATAGTCCTTGTCTAACTGTACATGAACTATATTCCTCAATTTAATAGTTTCACCTTGAACTCTTGCCCCCATAAACCCCTTATATTAAAACAAAAGTAGGTTTATTTAAGCGAGATTAATGATTTAACCAGAAATGAGAGAAAGGAATGGGAACAAATGAGTACACTATAAAAAAAATCATAAAATGTAAACATGGCTCTGCACTTATAGTTATCTTTCCTATGTAGTAAAGTAGATTGGGGTAGCCTGTTATTTTTTGTCAAGGTCCAAACTCCTTGGTCAAGATATATTTGATGTCCAGACTCTAGAGAAAATAATTTTTAAAATAAAATAATAATAATAATAATAATAATAAATGACAATATTTCAAGGACTGTTCAAAAGTGTCTTGCAGTCTGGATTTGACTTGCAATCAGACTACTGACTACTCCAAAAGTAGGCTTTCCACCCAAAGTTTAACCCATTGAAGAGCTGGTAACAGAACCAGAATCCAACATTCATGAGTGCTGCCAGCAAGATTAAGTCTCAGGTCCGACACTGGGTTCTCACTGCACAAGTACCTGTCAAACACAAGCAGTTTGTTTTCAGACAGACTGTAACTAAACAACAAAATGATAGGAAAAACAACATCTTACCAGTCTTCTGCCAGGGACTCTATTACAGCTGCAGATAAAGTGGGAGATCATCTAAGCTTCTGAGGCACCGGTACCAGCGTCCACCAGTGAAGTCCAAATTGCTGTGCTCTGGTGCAGCTTTAAATACAATGTCTCTGCCTTGTTTTAAAGCCTGGAAATTTCCAGGAGTTACTCATTACTTGCTGATGTATAATAATAAGATTGGCTTAGCTAATAACTATCTATCTGGTACTGATCTGGTTCTACTTGTCCTTTGGCCTTGTTTACATGATCAGTACATCTGGGTAAACAGGATTCTTAGGTTCCCTCCCTTATCTATAATTTGTTTCTGCTACACTGGCACCATTGCTTATCTTAATTGGTGTATGTTCCTAGAGGCTTGATTCTGGCTCATCAGTAGCAAGGAAAGGGGGGGGGGGGAGAATGCATGCCTCACCACTTCTATCCTTGGAGCATACACAGTTCTTCCACAATTAACCCCTACAATGAGAGTCCCCACCTCCTTGAGGAGTTTCCTCAGTGAACAGATCTAGTGAGCCTTTCCCAACAGTCCGCTATACTAAAATAGACTTTTTTCTTTACTCATAGCCAGGGTGATTTCCTTCCTGCCTGCTGTAATGTTCCTTTTCACCTCCAAGTGCCTTTGGTCATTTGCAATTGCCTTTTATGGTTTTCTATTAACTATTCTGAAATTGCTCTTTATGGATAAATATCTTGTAAGATATGATTGGTATAGTGATTTTTTGCTAGAGGTGAGAATTAGGTGAGAACAGGAGTCCCTTTTGCACTTTGTCACACTCATCCACAATAATGACAGTGCTGTTCACTAATATCAGATTAATAGTTCTGCAACATCTTTCTGGTGTCAGCAACGTTTGGGGGTCAACATACTTGTCAAAGGTAAAAAATGCATGGGCAAAAATCATCCCTGCCAAAACTCTATTAAAGCTAACATAGTTACCCCAGGGTATGTCTACACTATCCCCCTAGTTCAAACTAGGGAGGCTAATGTAGGCATTCGAAGTTGCAAATCAAGCCTGGGATTTAAATATCCAGTGCTTGCTTTGCATTTTCCTGGCCGGTCGCCATTTTTTAAATTTACAAGTCTGGACTAACTACCCAAGTCTACATGCGCAGGGACCTGGTAGTTTAAAATAAAGCCCTAGTTCGAACTACCTGTTATTCCTCCTGGAATGAGGTTTAACAGGTAGTTTGAACTAGAGCTTTATTTTGAACTACCGGGTTCCTGCCACGTGTAGACTTGGGCAGTTAGTCCGGACTTGTAAATTTCAAAATGGCGACTGGACCGGAAGATGCAAATCAAGCGCGGGATATTTAAATCCCGAGCTTGATTTGCAACTTCGAATGCCTACATTAGCCTCCCTAGTTCGAACTAGGCGGAGAATGTAGACATACCCCCAGAGATTAATTTGGCTATACTTGTGGAATTCAGCTCCTTTAGAGGGGAGTGAAAATTACAGTCTATATAAGTATAAGCAAATCCCACATGCTATCCTTAACCAAGTAATTAGAACTAACCAACTCGAAAATTAAAAATATCAGAAATGTCTACCCTGCCCATGAATACCAACCCTATCCTCACATAAATGTAGATAGGAAATGTGGCTAGTCCCAGGGAGGCGCAGAAACAGGCAAACTATTACTAAATATCTTTTAAACTTTTATTAAAGGGTTTCTATGTATAAATTATGATTTTATCAATTTCTTACATACGTAGGCACCAAATAATTATTAGAATGTCCAATAAGCAAAATGCAATACAGTAAAGAAAATTCCTTGAGGTTTCTCTAAATCCTAATAGTTGTTAACAAGGGACTAGGGATTATTAACAGTTACATTTACGTCAGTCTTACTTATAAGACTAATCATTTATCTAAAACTTTTAACACTACTACTTAACAATACCTTTAAACAATTTCAGATAACAATACTTACATTTAACAGACACACAAACTACAACAACAACATATTTGGTATTCGTTATGTTTGGTATATGTTACGCTCTACAGGAACTTGTTTGGTTCGGTGAGCGGGAGGTGGCCCTCGGGTGATCAGTCCTCGGACCTGGCTCATATTCTGCCATCCAATGTTTATTCGGGATTCCTCAGTTTGATACAGGAGGGGAAGCTGTTTTATAGAGAAAGCTTTTGCGCACTTTTTGTGATAGGCTAGCAGACCCTGTCTGCTACAGTGACAGGGGTAAGAGGGTGAGATGGTTTCCTGTTTTTCTTTTTCTGCCTTATTGGGCATGGCACAGTCAGCACAACCAGCATGAACTTTACATGAACTTGTTAGGTCTGGTTTTGGTTCCTGTTCGTTGCTGATCTTTAAGTTACATAGTGTAAGGGTTTTCATCAAGGGGAAGTTGACCTTTTGCTTGGAGGGCAATACGCGCGTGAGGCCTGGCCAGCAAAGAGCCTGCTTCCACAGTCCTAATCATAACAGCAGGGCAATCCAGAATACTGTAATAGACAGAATACATATGTTACAAAACCTGGTTTGCACAGCTAAAAGAAAAATAGATCGCTCACATATCACTTCTCACAGACATGCTAATAAATCCACAAAAACAAAGACATGGGTAAAAATATCCCCTCTGAAAGGGAATTTTTATGTCACCTCACTAAAGAAACCCATAGAAATTGAACAGATGGTCTAATTTCACCCTAGACATGAAGAAGGAACCAAAAGTAGGTAAAAGGGTGTTGTGTGTGCTTTCGGAAATATTGGTGCTGTCTACAGTGATGCAGGAGGTGTTTTAAATAAGGAGTGATGGGACTTCATCTTGTACTTGCCAGTCAGTCATTTTCCCACTTTTGGATTATCCTTTCCTACTACCCCAGACACTCGACTGCAGGGGTGGCAATAATTTTTGATGGGAGGCCACTCCAAGATTTTGGAAAGTAGTCGAGGGCCTCATTCTTCCATGATATTAATGGAGGAAGTATGAGGTCTGGGATGGAGGTTGGGTACAGAAGGGAGTTTGGGATAAGGGATTAGGGTGCAGGAGGGAGAGTAGGGTTTGAGTGAAGGAGGTGGCTGTGACCTAGGACACTGGACTGGCCAACTACTTATTAGATGATTTAAAGTAACTAATTCAGAGAAGTGACTTAGTCGACAAATAAAGGGCTTCTGACCACTGAGAGCTCTTGCATGTATGGATGCAGGAGGGAGGCAGAGGATTTGTGTATGTGGAATAGAAGAGGCAGGAGTGGGGGGCAGAGAGTTGAGGAAGGGAGGGGCTGGGGTAGCAGAGGTAGGCTCTGCCCAGGAGACTTACCTGAGTGATTTCTGACCAACAGCCCAGCATGTTTCTCAGGAAGACAGGTAGGCAGGCAGGGAGCCTGTCCCTGCTCCTCCCCCCACATATCCCGGTCTCCCATACAGGCTGCATGGCCATGTGCATGTGTGAATAATTATCAGCTGGAAGGGAGGGAGAGTGGTACTTCATATGCTGCCTGTTATTCAAACAGGCAGCTCCCATTGGCCAGTTTCTGGCCAATGGGATTATGCTGGGGGTGGGAGCAGTGCCTGAAGTCTTTCCCCCTCCACTCTGGGCTCACAATTTTTAAAGAGAAATGGCCCTGCAACCTCTTTTCTGAGTGACAGGTGGGTGAGGTGAGACAAACAAGAAACCTGCCTGGCAGCTCCCTGCAGCATCCGACTGGATCCAGCCCATAGGCCGTATTTTGCCTAGGCCTGCCCTATCATATATAAGTTAACATGCACTCATTTTGCACATCCACCACATCCTCTTCAGTATATTGGACTACATAGTCACTTACTTCCATTTTCTGATCAGCCTCTGCCCGTGTGCAAAATTACTGCTGAATTTGCCTACTCTGTCCAATCCAATTCCTCTTTAATCAATGTGCATACAAAAGCACAAATAATCTACTGTGCTGATAAAAGAGGAGCCTCTATTATGAAACAGTAAATTACCACAACCCTGATTTTCCCTTCACTTATTCCACTGTAAATCAAAAAGTAGCACCATTCAAATCAATAGAGCTACAGAGCTGTAAAACTGGTACAAGAAGATGAGAGAGGAGTATCAGGCAAAGCAATTCCTCTTCTTTTTCATGAAAATTGTCTGTCAGCGCCATGCTTTACCGCAGAAATTCAGCTTGTCCTTTTCTAGACAGCATTCCTTTTTTCTCTCAGCAGTGGCAATCTAGCAACTGTAGAGGTGATAACTCCTAACAAGGGAATAGAGATTTAAACAGAAAACATCAAGCACACTGTTCAAGATTCACAAAGAACATCAATAAGACACAATCAAAGTTACAGCAGGGCCATTTAAAATATATTTATTTAAAAAACTAAGAAGATATCCCATTCTGAAAAAATATATGTATTTTAAAAAATAACTGTCCTTAGAATAAACTGTAATGGTAGTGTCCAGGGTTATTATTACAGCATTCAGGGTATGTCTACACTACCACCCTAGTTCGAACTAGGGTGGTAATGTAGGCAACCAGAGTTGCAAATGAAGCCCGGGATTTGAATTTCCCGGGCTTCATTTGCAGCTCACCAGGCGCCGCCATTTTTAAATGTCTGCTAGTGCGGACTCCGTGCACTGCGGCTACACGCGGCACGGACTAGGTAGTTCGGACTAGGCTTCCTAGTCCGAACTACCGTTACTCCTCGTGAAACAAGGTGTACAGATAATTCGGAATAGGAAGCCTAGTCCGAACTATCTAGTTTGTGCCGCGTGTAGCCGCGGGCACGGAGTCCACACTAGCGGACATTTAAAAATGGTGGCGCCCAGCAACATGCAAATGAAGCCCGGGAAATTCAAATCCCAGGCTTCATTTGCAAGTTCGTATGACTACATTAACCACCCTAGTTCGAACTAGGGTGGTAGTGTAGACATACCCCAAGAGTTCACATCCATTTTGCCCAACATGCAGAAAACTCTGTGTATATGCACCTATCTATCTGCACACATCTAATCTAAGAACACATGGTTAGTGGTAGCATTTCAGGGGCTCTATCCCATAGTTCTTTGTATCACCGGGAGATACTCTAGCAACCACTTTGTGGTTTTGTTGTTGGCATTGTACCCTGCCTTCACAAATTTGCCTGTGGCTTTGCCTGATCGCATCACTCTACAAAACTGGGGAAAAGACAGGGATTAATTGGATAATGTGGTCCTGCTGTCAGAGAACAAGCATGAGATGCCTGGATAAAGCTGCTGTCTTTCCTAGAACATCAGACATCATAACAAAAATAGAATAATGATTTGACAGCTTTTAAGTAAAGGTGTGCTATATTTGTATAAATCTACAAATATGCATATTATCTGACGTGTGCAAAAATCACAAACTGCTTACACTTTAAAATTCCAAATCATTTCCTAAAAGCAAAACCCAGCAGCATCAAGCTACAGATTATATGGAAGCAAAGCAAAACAAATTAAAAATAACCCATTAAAAATCAATGGACTAATGACCTCATTTGAACTGTTTGGTGAACAAAATCAATAAGTTAGTGGATATTAGTGGCACTATTTTAATTATAAATCAAATCAGAGATGAAGAAAATGGAAAGTGACATGATAATCAAGACCAATGTCAGAGCTGACATTGTCAGTAAGGCAGAAGGACAGATCAAAACAAACTATGCTGAACTTTCCAAAACAAAAATAATAAATTATATTTTAACAACAACATTATCAACCCATTTGTCAATCTATCACCAGTAAGACTTGTACATCAATTCAGCAGAATGTATAAATCCTTATGTGACAAGATCAGATAACAATGAATGAAAACATCAACAGATTTTAGTAGTTTGGACCTCCCTAGTCTGTTGCTCTCAGTCCTGAGCAGTCCCGAACCAGGAAGTTTGCCAGTTCAAGGGAGGTCAATGTTTCATTCCTGGCTGTTGGCCCTGTACTCAGACACCAGCACCAGCCACTGGACTCCACTCCTAACCTGGGACAGAGGTCCTTGCCACCAGCTCAGCTGTGCTTCCAGATGCTGGTCCTGCTGCTGCTGACCTGAACTTCCAGCCACTGGCCCCATGGCTGCCAGTCCAGCTGCACTAATGACCCTAGCTGTCCTCTGCTCCAGGCCACTGAGACTCTCTGGTCCAGCAATATCCATGATCCAGGTCACTGAAGTCTGGATGAATTCAACCTGTAACCTGTTATTCTGCTACTCATATCAATCATGGTGTGTTTACTTTTTTGCTGCAAAGTAAAAGAAAATCCTAGTTTATATCAAGTTCGAGTCAGATAAAGCATAAGCTTTCAGTGTCCCTGAAGAAGGAAAAAAGGATGGTCAGATGGCTAAGATGATAACCTGGACCTCAAAAGATGTAGGTTCAGTTCCTGGCTTTCTCTGTGACTTCCTGTATTGTTAGTTTCTTCATCAGTAAAATAAGGGAGATTAATAGACAGCTTCACAGTGTATCTAAACAATGCTATCAATTTCCCTGTTGTCACCAGTGATTATGTGGGGAAAATGTAAAAATGAATCGGGGAAACCTCAAATAAACTATGAGGAAACTAATTTCAAATCACATGTTTTAAGACGCTGCGGCGCGGCTGCGTCTAGACTGGCATGATTTTGCACAAATACTTTTAATGGAAAAGCTTTTCCGTTAAAAGTATTTGCGCAAGAGAGTGTCTACACTGGCATGTGCCTCTGCGCAAAAGATTGCTTTTGTGCAAAAGCATTCGTGCCAGTGTAGACACTGTCTTGCGCAAGAAAGTTCCAATGGTCATTTTAGCCTTCGGGCTTTCTTGCACAAGAAATTAATGGCTGTCTACACTGGCCCTCTTGCGCAAGAATACTTGCACAAGAAGGCTTATCCCTGAACGGGAGCATCAGAGTATTTGCGCAAGAACCACTGATTTTGTACATTACAAAGTCAGTGTTCTTGTGCAAATACTTGTGGCCAGTGTAGACAGGCGGCAAGATTTTGCTCAAAATCATGGCAGTCTAAACTCACCCTGCAAGTATTAGAGGAGATCCAAAGCAGATTACCTTTGATATTTAGTATTAGTCAGTCTTGTTTGTCTAAGAGAAATTAAGACATCTCATTTCACATGTGAATTATTAGTTTACTGTTACAATCTGGCAGCTTTAATTGCTCAAAGCTGCTGTTGGTGAGAAAGAACTTGCACACACACCTCTTTAAATAAGATTTATCTTTCATTTCTTTCTGTTCTCAGATTAGGCTCATAATGGATTTAGAACTTCAGAGAAATTAGAAATATACCCCTCTCCATTTGGGGAAAAAAAGTATTTGTATATAATCTGTAGCAGCTACTTCCCATCTATTAAATGCTGTGGAAGTACATCTAAGAGTACTGTAACTATTTCTGGGAGCAGGAAAACTGCAGCAAGAAACAGTGAAAATAAACAAATAAACTATTAATCAAATTCCAGTGCAATCTGAAGAACTAACTTACTTGCTACAGAGAAAGTAATAGTTCGAGACTCAGTCCAAGTCTTCAGTGCTTAACTTCTATATGGAGAAAAGATCTGATGGTGTGTTTTGATGAAAGATGAAATAATTACTGAGAAATTGAACCACTTCTATGCACTCAGTACATTCTGACAGTTTGGAGTCACCAGTGGGAGCTACCATCTTAATTTCTTTCTACCACCTAAATGCATGGAGATAAAAAATAAATAAATGATCAATAAAACTTCCACAAACAAGCCATAAAGAAGGAATCTGATATAAAGAATGTACATTATAACAATGTACAAAATATAAAGAATAGAAAAAAAATATAGTAATCTATGATAAGGAAGAAATAAACATGGAGAAAATGCCAAATGTCCTTTTGGACAATCATTTAAGGCAGGCCTGGTGCCCAGTCTTTCTACTTTCTATAGGAAATAGAGTAAGGACATCTTGCTTCTAAATTGCCTATCTAATGTCATGCCACAATGCTCAGGTAAGCATCAGGTCTATTAAAGTGTTGCTTTTCACCCAACTCTAGAAGTGTGTCAAAAAGTGGATGGGGAGTGGTGAAAAAATACAGAAAGAGCCACGATTCAGCCTCTACCCCAATCTCCCTCCAAATGATCACCCCGAAAGTTGGTGAAAAACAGATATTATCACTCCAGCTATAAAGAGATAATCATGATACACTCTGTTGGGATTTTGTGGTTCCCAGAGAGTCAGGTGCTGGGCAGAATCAAGGGTCTTCAATTCAATTCAATTCAATTCAATTCAATTCAACGAGACTTTATTGAATGTGCACAAAGGGAGAGCCCCTGGTACTAAAATCAGCCAGAGCCCCTCGAGCAAGGAGCCCCTCCCCTTGCTGTTTTATAGCACATGGCAGTTACAGGTTACTTAATACAAACTTCTAAACCAATCAGATTCAACCTTTCCATATATGGCTTTGTTTGTCACATGCTTGTACTTCTCCACTCCACATGTTGAGTTCACCCCCCTCCCCTTGGCCTTTTCTAGGCTGTTGCTAGGGTGGTGAGCCACAGCATGCTTCTTTATGCATACCTACTTTCCAAACCACATTTTGTTTAAAATAAACACATGCATACCCTTCAACTCCAAAAAGGGAAATAGTGAATTCCACACCATGTGCAAGAAAGCATCTCTAGGAAGCATTCACCTGAGGTGAAAACTGCCTCCTTCCCTGTCACCTTACTTTGGCATGTTCTAGCCCATTATAATGAGGAAGTGACAAACTGGCCTGCCTTTAAAAAAGGAAAAGACAAAACCTAGAAGATTGTCATTTTACCTGAGCTATACATAACCTTTGTGTGTGTGTCACACACACGCACAGATATTACAATAAAAACTTTAAGCACTCAAAGTACTCAAAAGTTATGTCAGATGTAAGGCTTGTCTTTCAAGCCATGAGAGACGATTAGGATCATCTTGTCTGTTATATTTCATATTTCCTTCTTGGAAGTTTTTGGATAATTAACACTGAACAAAGTTCTTCTAGTATCAGTAATGCAAAATTGACAAAATTAACTTTCCAGATATAAGGCTTAAAGTGTTTACAATTATTCTTATAAAACCCTTTCTGAAGAATCGAGTCCTAAACATCTCAAATTGAGCTCTAAAACTTAATCTCTTGTGTCACTGTTCCCTGGCTACAAAATGGAGATAATACTACAACCTCATTTCAGAAGGATGGCATGAAGATTCATTAATTAATTTGTGATGACTCAGACACTATAGTGAGGAATACCATAGACTATCCCATGGAGAGATTACTAATTCTGTCTTCAGAGTAAGATTTGAATGTTTGCCTAGGGCCACACTCTGAACATGAAGGGGACAACCAGCTACTGAATAGCCACACAATCAGTGAGCACCATACATCATGTATTAATGTATTAGAAATCATGTGAACAAAGTAGAATATGGGCATGTAGTTAAAAGCTATCATAACTCAGATCTACAAGGAGGCAACCCTAGTTCTGGCATTTGGGGGTTTGTCTTTGTAATCTTAATGTTCTTTTAACATTGGCGGGGGGGGGGGGAGGGTCTGTGTAATATACATATATGTCAAGACTATCCCTGTATTGCCTATTCTGATGGACAAAGACTTGTCATAGCCTTAGCTTTCTACATTCCTAACTGTGTAAGGCTGGACACTAAGGGTATGTCTAAACTACATCCCTTTTTCGATAAAGGGATGTAAATTAGACATATCAAAATTGTAAATGAAGCTAGGATTTGAATTTCCCACACTTCATATGCATAATGGTAGCCGCGGCTTTATCCTGTAACTCTCAAAAAATGAGGATCTTTTGAAATAGGGCATTTCTGTCAAAAGATCCCCATCTTGACTGCAGGTTTTTTTCAAAAAGCGGCTTTTCGGGGGGAAAAAAACCCGCAGCCACCATTATACAAATGAAGCATGGGAAATTCAAATCCCGGCTTTATTTGCAATTTCGATATGTTTAATTTACATCTCTTTATCGAAAAGGGATGTAGTTTAGACATAGCCTAGCACTACGTCTAGACTACAGGGGTTTTGCAGGGTACAAGAGGTAACCTGCAAAAACCCCACCACATTGAAGGAATGCATTTGCTCTTCCGCTTTTTTTCATGGAAGAGTAAATGCGCTCTTTCAGGGAGCCTCTAGAGTGAGTCAAATGGCAGAAAAACCTTTTCTGAAAAAAAAAACTGAAAAAGTTATGCAAAATGCAGAGCACATTTTGCGTAGCTTTTTCCGCAAAAATGCCACAGTATAGACCTAAACTAAAGAATGCAATTAAAGAAGTGGTGAGGAGTCCTGTGGCACCTTATAGACTAACAGAAGTGTTGGAGCATAAGCTTTCATGAGCAAAGACCCACTTCATCAGATGCAATTAAAAGAAATAATCCAAAAGAAAATAGAAAAGAATTCTTATCAGAGAACTTTTATATTGAACAAGACTGTGATGATGCACTTAAATTACTGAGAACAGAGAAAAAAAATGCATGTGGCAAAGTCAGAGAAAAGTTATCTTTGTCCTGGAAATAAAATATTCCCTGTTCCTGATTTATATCAAATTACTTAGAGGACAAACAAAATGCAGGACAATGTAGCACTTTAAAGACTAACAAGATGGTTTATTAGATGATGAGCTTTCGTGGGCCAGACCCACTTCCTCAGATCAAATAGTGGAAGAAAGTAGTCACAACCATATATACCAAAGGATACAATTAAAAAAAATGAACAAATATGAAAAGGACAAATCACATTGCAGAACAGGAGGGGGATGTTGGGGGGGGGGGGAGGAAGGAAGGTAAGTGTCTGTGAATTGATGATATTAGAGGTAGGGAGAGTGGGATGTTTGTGAGTTAATGGTATTAGAGGTGATAATTGGGGAAACTATCTTGGTAATGGGTGAGATAGTTCAAATGTTTGTTGAGTCCTTTTTGGAAAGTGTCGAATTTTAACATGAATGACAGTTCAGAGGATTCCCTTTCAAGTGCAGATGTAAAAGGTCTTTGTAGCAGAATGCAGGTGGTTAAGTCATTGAGAGAGTGTCCTTTCTGGTTAAAATGGCAAGAAACTGTTTTCTCTTTGTGATCTTGTCTGATATCTGTTTTGTGGGCATTAATCCTTTGGCGAAGTGTCTGAGATGTTTGTCCAGTGTTAGAGGACAAACACATTTGTAGTGTTCAAGAATAGAGCACTGGCACTGAGAGCACTCAGCATCTCAAACTCCTAGAAACCCACTGTGATGGGTTGTGGTCACTGATGACCCCTCAGGGATGCCTCTTGGGATGCTGACATAGCCACTGCCATTCGCCTTCCTGCTCTCTGGGGCTCCTCACCACCCAGTCTTGCTGAACCAGCTCCACTGGTCTCCCCCAGCCAAGGCCCCAAACTGAGGTCCCTGCCCCCACCGAGAAGCAGTGCAGACACTGAACCACTTCAGGTCCAAGGAGAGTTCAGTTTAGGGCCCAGCCTCCTGAGAGATCACTCCCCAAATGGGATCAAACTTCAAAGAATTAGGTAAGCCCCTTTAGCAATGAAAGGGGGAATGTGCACACTGGTTGCCCCCCCAGATAACAATCGCTTACACTGGGTTTGATAGGAAATTAAAATGGTTTTATTAAGTTGAAGCAGTAGGATTTAAGTAGTAATAAGTGAAAGTAGGCAAAGCAAACTAGGTTACAAATTAAAAGAAACAAAACTGCTTGGCTAATTCTACATTGAAACCTCAGTACAAACTTAATCAAACTCACCCTAAAACCTCTTTCCTAGCTGCCCCTACAAACCAGGGCTTTCTTCCACACTTTGGGGTCCCTAGCCCTATCCTTCAGGTGTAGCCCAGCCAAAAGACTTAGGCCTCTCCTTTCAAATTCCTTTTGTTAAAGAGTTGAGGCCACTCCCTACTGCTCAGACTTAAGGACAAAAGACTCTTTAACAGTGGCTCATCTAGAAGTTGCAGGAAACACCCTCCATGTCTCCTATTCACACATTGGAAACTCACAAATTATTCCCCACTCTCTGTGTCTAATTTTACACACACAAATGATACATACAACAGAGTAAGATAAACAGAACTAGGAAATCATGACATGAAGATTGATGAGTTACATGAAATAATTTGCTCAAACCACCTTTGAGTTATGTATATTCATGTCCATGAGTCCAGTTCATAAAGTATGGGGGAGGGTCTGTCACACCCACATTTATACTTGTTGAGGCTTATGATTTTAGTTAATCATTTATTGGAATCGGGTAAAGTTAAAAAAATATAGAGCTCTGCATCTAAGAATGAAGACTCCTTCTTCTGATTTGTGAGCTAAAAAACGATGTCAAAATTTTCAAATTGAGCTGCCTACCTTTAGGATCTAGATACATTTTCAAGTAACTCCACAGATGTGACCTTATTTTTCTGAGGTGGTTAACCGAGATGACTCTCAAGGTTACTTACAATAATTTTCTTGTATTACATATATTGCGATTTATATATTTTAAGGCCAGAAGGGACCATTATGATTATCTAAGCTATATAGTCTTCAAGACAGTTTTTGAGTAATCAGCATTAAACAAAGTTTTCCTTGTGCCATAATTATGAGGTTGACCTAATATTATTTATTATTTTATTTCCATTCAGTTAGCACCTAAGAGCCCCTAGTTGGGCCCCCATTTTGGTAAGCATTGTATACACACAGAAATGAAGGCAGTATCATGCCTCACTGTTTGCACTCTAACAGAAAGACAGAAAATGAGACAGAAAAAAAATACCAATTCCTCAGAAATACACATTTTGTAACTGTCAGTACATTCACTGATAGCTAAGACAAATTATGTCATCCAAAATACAATGGGATTTAATTTCAATGACTATATATGATTATAAACTCAGCATTAGGATATTTTAGAGATTTAAATAAGATACTTTCAGGACTATACATCAGTTCAATTAGAGGGCCAGCTGAAATCCCTGGCTCCATTACAATTAATGAGAAGTTTGATACGGTCTTCGATAAGGCTAAGATTTCATCCCTCATTTTAAGTATATTTAGCCAATCACCTGCAGGCAGCCTATGACTGTGCCTTTTGTTTTCTGTTTCATTTTAATGAATATTTGCAGTTCTGATAATTCTATTCCATAGCACATCTGCTAAAATGCTTCAGTCCTGCAAAATGTCAGTTAGCAAAATATTGCAAAAATAATAATGAGGAGGAGGAACTAAAGTATTTCTCCTCATTCTAACTGTTATTTCTTCTTGCTGATTTCGATAAGTGTAAGCTGGATCATATGCTATTGGTGGTAGCAATTATTCTACACAATGCATCCACTCCATGGACATGTAGGTCAGGGTTAGCAATTACTTCTTATTTCTAAAGAATCACATTATTTTCTACAAATTCTGCTGTCTCTAATTTTCATTGGAGGTGGAGACCTTCCCTTCCCATAAAACAACTATTACTTCAACTCCCACACAAACATGGTTTGAAGCACCTAAACTCACAAGCAGTGATATCTGATACTTCTTCACTTCTTTAACTTCATTTCTCTTTCTTAATTTACTTCTTAATATTTTCACTTGCATGCATGGACAGCAAAAATAAGGATCAATAAAACTTGCAACAAACTATAAAGAAGCAATATACCCTATTTACTGGCCCCCGTCTTACAGTAATTCATTATATGAACTGAATGTTAAAAATGTTAAATTGTCTGTAACAGAACAAATTGAATTACTAATGGTCTCATTTATTCTGTCTAGAAAATTGAAAACTATACATGTAGGCATATATTTGAAAGTGGGTGACCAGAACTGTACACAATTGTGTGTGTGTGTATACACATACACACACACTCAAAGATTTATCCAGCATTGCTCAGTCCTTCAGGGCAGAGGGCTGGGAGTGTGGCAGCTCAGAGAAGAGGACTGAGGTGTGAAGGATACAGGAGTCAGGGCAGGGGGAGGGAGCTCAGGGCAAGAGGTTGGGATATGTGGGAGGACTACCTGGTCACAAGCGTTGCTCCCCAGGGATGGCCTAGGTTGGTGGAGACTGTGCTGCCCAGCTATCAGTGTTGCTCCCCAGGACCAGTCCAGCAATGCGGTAGCTGTGCTGCCTGGCTGCTGCCCTAGATGTTGTAAAGGCCAAAAGTATAACATGGAGGTTAGGTCCACCAGTGGCTAATAGCCAAGGATAGTCAAGGATGCAACCTCATGCTCTGTCTGTTCCTAAACTTGTGCCTGCTAAAATCTAGGACAAGATGATAGTGGATGGGTCACTCACAAAATTGTCAAGTTCTATTCATTCCTTCTGAAGCATCTGGCATGAGCCACTGTTAAAAGACAGGACACTGGGTTTAAATGGACCATTGATCTGATCACATATGGGCATTCTTATGTTTTTAAGTTAAGGATAGATCTTTTTAATTAAAAATTTGAAGAGAAAAATATGTGTGTTATATTCTTCCTCTCTTATTTTTTATATATTGGCTTATTACGCCCTCATTCTGCAGAGATTTCTGTTATGTTTAACTTCAGACATTGAGCGTATATCCATTTAAGTTAGGGTATGGCTACACTATCTTTTATTTTTCAGAAGAGGTATGCAAATAGCGCTCACATTTGCATACCTTTTTCCGGTTTTTTTTCCTGGAAGAGTCCTTTCTGCCAGGGTGTAACACAGGGCCACATGTCAGAAAAAGCCCTCTTTTGAAAGCTCCCTTCTTCCTTGTAAAACGAGGTTTACAAGGGGCTTTGGAAAGAGGGTGGAGGTTTCTGACATTTGGCCTCGTTTAGACGGGGCCAAATGGCGGAAAATCCTCTTCCAGGAAATAAAACAGAAGAAGGTATGCAAATGTGAGCGCTATTTGTTTACCTCTTCCAGAAAAAAAAAGACCGTGTAGCTATATCCTCAATGGGGGGGCGTCTACACAGCAAGGCTTAACACAAAATAAGATACACAAATTGAGCTATGTCGATTGCATATCTTATTTCAAAGTAGCTTGTTTCAAAATTGGGAGAGCCTACACAGCACTTATTTTGAAATAGAGCACATTTCCTCTAACTTCCCTTACTCCTCGTACAATGAGGGGTACAGGAGTTGGAGTACGAAGACCTCCAGCTTGACAGTATTTTGACAGTATTGAAATAACTGCCTGCTGTGTAGACACAGACTGTTATCTGGAAATAACACTGGTTCACTGGCATGCATATGGGGTGTGCCTAGGCACACCCTAATGTCTTAGGGTTGCCAGATGTCTGGTTTTCTACTGGACAGCCCGTTTTTTTGGGGCTCTGTCCAGTAAAAAAAATCCAGAAAATACCGGACATGTGCAATATCCGGTATTTTCTGGTTTTCCAACTGGCTGCCCAGAAGCCTGGCGAGGGGAGTGGCTGGGAGGTGGGGCATGATCAGCACTGGAAGCCCTGGTTGTGTGAGAGGAGGAGGGGCAGCCTGGTCCATGCTCCTAAGCGCTGGTCAAGTGTGTGGTGGAGCCGCAGCCGGACTGACCCACACTTCGCCTGGACTGTGCAGGGGCGGGAATGACCTGGGATCTGCACTGCCTGGGTCAGTCCCACTCCTCACCAGCTGATACATTCCTTCTCCCCCCCCCCCGCCCCTCCTGGCTGGCTGGTTGGTTCTCCCCCACTTCTCCCGATCTTCCCTGGCCAGCCCTGCTTCCGGCGGCCAGTTCTCCCCTCCTCTCCCGATCTCCCCTGACCAGCACAGCTGTACCCAACCCCCGCCCCCACCACCAGCTCTACCTCCTGCCGGCCGGTTCCTCCTCCTGATCTTTCCCAGCCAGCCCCGCTGCACTCCCCACCAGCACTGATTCCGGCAGCCAGTTCTCCTCTCCTCCTCCTGAGCTCCCCCAGCCAACCCCGCTCCCGCTGGCCTTCTCCCCTTTCCCCCCGATCTCCCCCGTCCAGCCCCGCTCTGCCCTCTCCCTTCCTCCCACTGACCAGCTTTGCTTCCTGTTGGCCGCCCCCCCCCCCCAAATGTCCCCCGGCCAGCCCCCGACCCCTTTGCCCCCGCCAGCTCTGCTTCCCGCCCCCCCCTTCCTCCTGGCCAGCCCTGCTCCCCTCCTGGCCGGTCCCTCCCCCCGCAATGAAGTGCGTCCGGTATTTTTCTTTAAGACTACCTGGTAACCCTATAATGTCTCCAAAAAAAAAGTGGCTTTGCATTTTAATTTAATCGCACGATACGCACTTTTAGTTTTAAAGTCTGGATTGCTGTATTATGCAATAAGCACCGAATTGCACATGTAAAAAACAAACTAAGAAGTAAAATGTACCATATCTGTTTGTATTTTTTAAGTAAAGTTTAGTTGTTAATTTAAAAAAAAAGTTTAGTTAAGTTTTAGTTTCTTTAGTTTGTTTGATGAATAAAAATAATGTCCTTTATGTTTGAGAATTCAATAAATGTTCGCCTTTAAAAAAATAAAAAAAATAAAATTCCCTGGGTGCACACCCCAATGAAATGTGCTGCACACACCTATGTACTAGTTATTTTGAAATAATGTTGCTGTGTAGACATACCCTGGGACTGCTCATAGTAGACAGAATCAAACATATGACAATCTCTGTAGCATCAGAGCCTTAGACTATAGTCTCTTTGGCGCAAGGATCTATCTTCTAAGATATCTGTTAAACAACTAGCACATTTGAGTGCTCTATAAAGAATGATAAGTAATAGAATGTCTTTCTATTGGTTCTATATAGAAAACTCGCACAGTGTTTGTCAGTAAAGATATTTATTGACTAATCTGCATTCAAGATGTATACTGTTAATGTGTTTTGTTTAGAACTAACACTTCTGTCTCATCCATGAGTTACCTCATCGTTCACATGCAAACATCAGAGGTGCTAATTATTGCAATAATTAAACATTAGTCTCCTGTTTGCCTGCACCAAACATAGCTAGGGAGAAGCATAACTGCCCTGGGACCCTGTAGATAGCAAACAGACTTCAGTGTAGGATTCAAAGTACTTTGTTATTGACTTCTTCTATTTCCTCATAAAACTAAGTGAAGAGAGAGAGAATGTACAGGATTAATGCAAGGATACCCTGATAAATCATACAGCTAACCAAGCTGCTCACACCAGACTGACAGCCAGCATATAATGTACAATCGAGTCTTATCCAAGACTGTATTACCAAGCCCTTTCTTCTTAGCAAGGACAGCTCCCCACGAGAGAGAAAAGGAAACAAACTAGACATCCTGCAGGGCAAAGACAATGAGCACATATCAATTAACTTATGTTAAAGAATATATATATTCTCTGTCATTTGACATGAGTCATGGTGTGCTCCAGTACTTGAGTGGGTGGGTGGGGAGGGGGGGAGAATCTGAGGATAATTGCCAGCCCCATGTTTCATCCTCTCAATATTCCTGCAGCAGAAAGTCTATGGAAGAGCTTCAATGGAAATGGTGCAGTGAAGGCAATGGGCATGCTAAAGAGACATTTATGGTAAGAATTAATTATCACACAGTTGAGCACCATTTACACCTGCTGTACCTTCACTACACTTTTCTGCTTCTTACCAGAACAGTTACTAGAGTTCTCTGCATCAGGTCAGAGAAGAGACAACATTATAGTCCACTTTAAAAAATGAAAGCCATCAGTTGAAATCCAGTAACTGTTAGTATAAACTAAGTCTCTTTACTATCAGATGGCAAACTATATGATATCAGTAAGGGAGGTTAGTACAGCTTCCTCCAAATAATAAAACTTATTATTACAATGCCCATCTTTGTTTACATTTTCAGCATATTAAACTAAGGCCTGATCAGCCAAGGTGGACGAATTCTCCTTTCTGAGAATGGATGATCTCTGTCAGGACTGAAGTACATTGATGGGCCTCAAGAAAAAGCTTGCAGTGCAATTGCCAGTGTTGCATCTTATCTGTAACTAAATAGGATCCAACAGCCTTAAAGGCTGCCATATGCAACATGTTTCATTAGCATTGAATTTCTATATTGCCTCACTGTTTCCTTATGCTCCCATGTTTTTCTGTATTAACCTATCCATTGTTTTATACTTATATTTTATGCTCTCATGGCAAGGACCATCTCTTTGTATTATGTTTGTAGAGCACTTAGCACAATGGAATCCTGGTCTACAACTGGGGCTACTGGGCATTACTACAATACAAACAATGATAGAAGTAGAGATGTCATTTTACCTGTATATTTGACACTAGAGTGACCACCACTAGAACACTGTGTCCAGTTCTGGTGTCCACAGTTCAAGAAGAATGTTAATAAATTGGAGAGAGTTCCAAGAAGTTTTTCTAATTCTTTAATCCTATCTCACAATGCACTCAATCTATTTTGTTTCTCAAAGAAAAGATTAAAGGGTGACATGTTAACTGTCTGTAAGTACCTTCACGGGGAACAAATATGGCTGGTGGGCTCTTCAATCTAACAGAGAAAGATGTACCATGGTCTAGTGATTGGGGTTGTACTGGATAAGCAGCTGAACATGTGCTTCCAGAGCGACAATATGGCCAAAAGGCCTAATGCAGTACTTGAATGCATAAAAATGGAGATCTATGCATAAGAATAAAAGAGTTATTTTACCGCTAAATTTGGCACTGATACAACTGCTGCTGGAAAAGTCTGCCCACTTGTGGTGTGTACAATACTAGAAGGATGTTGATAAATTGGAGAAGGTTCAGAGAACAGTCATAAGAAAGATTAAAGTATTAGAAAACATGACATCCTGATAGATTAAAGGAGATCGATTTATCTTAAACAGAAGGTTAAGGAATGACTTCATTACAGTGTACAAATACATATGTGGCAACAAACATTTAAAAATTGGCTTTTAAATCTAGCAGAGTAATTAACTATTATAACAATTTAGCAAGTGATACAGTACATTCTCCCTCATTTACTATCATTATATCAAAATGGGATTTTTTTTTGTAAAAACTATATTCTAGCCATTATTTTGGGGACGTTTTGTCGCCTGTTTCATACAGGAGGTCAGTCTAGATTATCACAATTGTCCCTTCTGGACTTGGAATTGATGACTGGATTAATGATTCTAGGATCTTTCAGAATTCTTCCTTTTTTATTGCTTCAAGCTGCAATACCATTATTAATGGCGGTTGCAGTATTACAGCCTGGGGAGCCAACAGCCTCCGCTGGCCCTGAGCAAGGTGGAAAGGACCCACCCTCCATGCTCCCAAAAGGGGCAGGGCCTTGGGTAGAAGGATCAGGGCCGGGGAAGCCAACTCTCTATGCCATCTCCCCTTCCCACCCTCTGAGTTGCATGGAACATGTAACGCAGTATGCCGGTGGCAATTTAAAGGGCCAGGGGCTCCAGTCACCACCACTGCAGTAGTAGCTGAGGCGATGGATTTGAGTCTCTTGGTCCTTTTGAATTACTGGGCTCTGGGGCAACTGCCTCTTTTGCCCCTCCACCTCTCCCAAACCCAGTCAGACGGCCTGAGAGTAGCTGTAGTCCTAAGATCCAAAACAGGGGTAATATACTTTATTGGACTAACTTTTATTGGTGGAAGAGACAAACTTTCAAAGCTTCACAGATCACTTTCTTGGCTCTGAGGAAGGCGTTGTGTTTTCCCCTGTCATTTTGGAAGGCCCAGGAAGAAAAAAGTACAAGACATACGGAGTTTAAAAAATTGTGCTATGTGTCTATAGATCATTTTAATTTGAAAAAAAATGACAGGTAGTGTAAATAACCCCCTGGATAGAGAAGCCCATAGTTGTATATGCAGACAAGAGAGTCTGTACAAAAATTATTTGAATGTGGCTAGACAGGTAAATTTTATTATGATTATTATTTTTTCAAGAATTGAAACTAGCAAAAACCCTTCTCTTTATATGCAGCAGCAATCAAGAATTTTCACTCCCCCTAAAGAATGGCAAAATAACAGATAGCATTTTCAGTAAAGAAAATTAATTTAAACAAATCAGATTGAAAATGCATACCTTTCCGCAGAGAAAATTTGGAGATATTCAGTTTATTTATTGCATGAAAGGATAACCATAGGGGTAGCACTTTTTTCCCATTTATTCCTTTACAAGGAAACGCCCTTTTAAATGTTACATCTGAGAAGATCTATTTCTCTGACTCTGGATTCAAAATAATTCCCATTTGATTTTCAGCTGGACACTGGTAGCAGCCAATTATTGTTAATCACAACAACTATATGTAACTGTGTAAGATGTCATCAATGACTCACACTGGTTTGGGAACATGAATATATAGGACTGTCCATTTATTTATTAAATGTATTTATTCCCAAAATTCTTCAATGAGAAATACATGAAGAATTCAAGTCTTATTGTCTTGCATGTACAGAGCACAAATAAAGATGAAATAAGGAAATGCTAGTACTTTACTGTTTCTATAAATTCCTTTGGGGTTTTTTTTTTTTCATAATCGTCCTTACTTTATTGAGGCACCAATAAAATACAATATTAAAAATCTACTTCTATTCTGCAATTCTGAAATACATCTCCCTATAGTAATAGGAGTAAAAAAATCCATCCACAGTAATTCAATTAATCCCTGACAGTAGCAATTTTATGTATTAAAGTTGAAGTTTTATTGAGCTAAAAATCATGAGATAGTCCTTAACTACCTTAGGTGTTATAAAATTGAAATATCTCAATTTTTCAATGGCTGAATTTTTTTCTCTACAAACATTATTAATACCCTACAGCCACTGAGTCATCTTATCCACAAACTAATGATCTCTTGGCTATCACACCCCTATTCTGATTTTTCAAAAGCCCTCAACTAACATTATAGGATCAGAAGCAACATTTAATTGTCTTTCTATATATGTAAAAAAAGATTTTCCTTCCATGCAACAGAATTATGTTTTGTGGCCAGAGAGAAGGGGTTTAGCAAGCATAGCAAGCATGGAGTGCAGCACCCTAGTGTTATTTAAGTTTAGATAAAGTTTGCTTAAGGATGTTAAGGACTAGTCAACTATCTGATAAGCAAATGCTTAACTGATAGTCGAGTTGGCTAGTTGATTTCCTCCCTCCCTCTTGCTGCCTCTATCAGATGGAGACAGCAAAGGTGTGGGGGAGAGAGCATACTTCAAAGCGGCAGCGCCGCACAGAGCCCATACTGGGCTCCGTGCAGTGCTGCCACTTTGAAACGCCATGGTGGCATTTAAAAGGGGCAGCGCTGCACACAGCCCGAGATCAGCCATGTGGCACTGCCCCTTTGAAATGCCGCTGTGGAGTTTCAAAGCGACAGTGCTGTGTGGAGCCCAGGGTCAGCTGGGACTCCCTAGCTGACCTGGGCTCCCTGTGGCGCTGCCACTTTGAAATGCCAAGTGAAACTCAGGATCAGCTGGGGACACTTCAGCTGATCCCAGGCTCCAGTGCAGCATTTCAAAGTGTGCAGAGCCTGGGGTCAGCTGGGGAGTCCCAGGTTCTGTGGAAATGCTGTGTGGAGTCCAGGGTCAGCTGGGGAGTCCCCAGCTGATCCTGGGTTCCAGGGAATGCCATGCAAGAGCCCAGGGTCAGCTGAGGAGTCCCCAGCTGACCCTTGGCTTTGCGTGGCATTTCAAAGTGGCAGCACAGCATAGAGCCCAGAGTCAGTGGGGTACTCTGATTCCCCCATTGATCCAAGACACCATGAGGGAGCTTCTGCTTTGAAATGCAGAAGAGTCCCCCACCCAGGACCCTTGTACATTTCCAAAGCTGGCATGCCACATGCAGTCTGGGGCCAGCAGAAAGTCCCACTGACTCCAGGCTCCATGAGGGAGCTTCTGCTTTGAAATGCACAAGAGCCTAGCGGGGGCTTTTGTACCTTTCAATGGAGGAATGTGGAAGTGCCTATAGACTACTCGACTAGCAAATTATTCATTAGTTAACATCCTCAATTTAGCCTTCAAAGCCTTGTATAACCTTCAAGGCAGAGATCTGGATATGTATTTGTCTTTTAAAGTCACATGCACTGTCATGGTGGCAAATGTACAATAACGCTATCTCTATTCATTTTAAGTATTATATTGATTAATTTTGGATGGCCTTCAACAAAATATACAGCAAATACTGCCACGAGCATTTAAAAGAGGGTCCACATCAAATCTGTATTAATGTACCTCTAATTCATTTATTTATACTTGACGCATTACTTGCCACAGTGCCTTACAGAGCTGCTTTAAATGAAGTACATACATTTATTCTAAAGACACACCTCTGTCAAAGTCATGATTTCATTAATTTTGGATCCATTTTTATGTACTTTTTGCAACTCTAGAGTATGTTATATAACCTTGATATTAGATTCACTGAGACAAGGAAAGAAAAGAAATGTGACAATGTCATGTAAATGGAAAATAGAATCATTACACCTAGCTTTCTGCACCATGTAATAAATTAAAACAAACAAGTCCTCTGGCACCATAGAGAGTAAGGGTATGTCTACACTTACACCCTAGTTCGAACTAGCGATGCAAATGTAGGTGATTGAAATTGCTAATGAAGTGGGGATTTAAATATCCCGCGCTTCATTAGCATGATCTCACCGGCGCATTATTCTGCTTAAGAGCTGTTTCAAAAGTGAAATGCACGCCGGGACGCATTAGTTCGAACCAAACCCCTTGGTTCAAACTAATGTTGCTGCTCATTTTTTGAGGAGCAACGTTAGTTTGAACCAAGGGGTTTGGTTCTAACTAATGTGCCCTGGTGTGCACTTTCACTTTCGAAACAGCTGTTCAGTAGAGTAACGCGCCAGCGAGATCATGCTAATGAAACGCGGGATATTTAAATCCCCACTTCATTAGCAATTTCGGTCTCCTACATCTGCATCCCTAGTTCGAACTAGGGTGCAAGAGTAGACGTACCCGAACAGATTTATGTGGACGTAAGCTTTTGTGGGTAAAAATCACTTCCTCAGATGAATTGGAGTGGAAATTAAAAAGGCAGGAATATTGGTGTTTTGTTTTGTTTGTTTTTGGCAGATATAGACTAACACAGCTATCCCTATGAAATTAAAATAAAAGTTAGAACTCAAAATTGCAGATTTAGTTGACTGCTGTCCAAAGGAAATTTGGAAGTAATGTGTTTGATTCTAAAGTTATTAGAGTGGGTATGCAAGAACTCAAAAGAGGAGAAGAGAGGTAGAAGTACAATGATAAAATCCTTTGTACAAGCTATCTGACAAGTAGCAATTCTGCAATAGTATAGAAATCATCTAAATGTAGCTGATCACTGATAGCCAAATTATGGGGCTCTATTCCCATTCTGCAGGGTAACAGTAATACCCATTAAAGCTGATGGAAGTTGCTTTCATCCCAGATTTAATTTATATCAATTTAAATCCAGAGTCTGTTTAGATTCACTTTGCAGCATTGTCTACAGTTCATTCACTTATGAGAGACAATTTGGGAGACTCTAGAACTAAGCTAAGGGATGTGGCCTAGTTATCTCAATCCATAGCCTCTCAGAATTTATGAGCTAGAGAATCTCAGATTCACAGAGAATAAAGACACATTCTCGGTCTTCCTCTGCCACGAGAGCGTGGCCCCTGGAGAGGTCATTCTGCTATTGGCTGGATCAGCCAGTGGCTGCTTGGTGGCAGCCATGGAAAGGACCTACAGAGTTCTGATACAGTGAGCGTGGCTAGTGAATTTGCAGAGTGCAAGAGTAAAAAGACCTGAGACAAAGCCACAAGGAGCCTGTTCTATTCAGAATTGAGCCTATAATGATGAGCTGTGTCTGGGTGCATAAAGAAAAAGGGGTTGGCATAGCTCTTTCTAAAAAGGGTTTGGCATAGCTCTTTCTAAGATAAGTTAGCTCTGCTAATCTGAAATAGGTACAGCAGTGCTCTGTACATGTGCCTATGTCAGGATTTTTGTGGGTTTGTTTTATGTGCTACAGTTTGCTGAAATACCTGTATTCTGTCTTCTGTATTAGCCTATTTGTTTTTATCTTGGAATCCTTACTTTGTTTTTCTTGTAGTCAAAGTAAGTACTTCCTGTCCTTTACAAGAGACTGTTTTCCTTCCACTCAATGACCATGGATGGCTCAGTTACCTTAGGACAATTGAAAGCACATATGATTTTATGCTTGATTGCAATCTCCACATAATAGTTTATGTGGTATATGTTTCCCTTAGTAGCTGATAGCATTTGCATGTCTTTGAGTATCTGGATACCCAGCTCAGCCACATAAGCTGACATGTATAGTAGTCTGTGTGTGTTTCTTTCATTCTCTGCACTGGTGGCAAATAACTGACAGTTCATATGCATAAGTATGCATTGCTTGCTACAGCAGCAAGAAGTATGCTTCTGGTGCTTTTCATTTCTATAATCTACAAGAGTCAGTTGCTGAACTGTATGCCATGCAGGTCACTGCACACCTTAGTTACATTCTCCGCTTGTAGTAAGTACCAAATTCTGAACTGACTGCACTGAAGTAGCAATACAAAATCCAATGTTTTGATATGAAGTTTGAAATCACTCAATCTCCTTTTATTACATTCTCCCTGAGATCTCTTGGTAGAACAAAGAAAAAAACCCAGAAAGTTCTTTGATTTCAGAGCATTGTTCAGACTCCACAGACATCATTTATAGTAGTAAATATAACTGATTAGGGAAAAACAAGGAAATGGGAGGGCAGCTTAGCTTATTCCAAGAAAAACCCTGTGAGAAGGAGCAGCCAGAGGAGAAAAATTCTACAAGATGAAAGTGGCAGAGACAGTCCTCAATAATTTCCTCAAAAGGATGTATATAAAGAAGAGAAGAAGGGGAAAGGACTTCCACAGTCACATTCTCTGCTGCCTCCTCTCCCATTTTGTAGCTCACATCTTCTGAAATAGCATTGCCATTGGATGGGGCCACTAGAAATCCAGAAGGTTTAAAGGAGATTGTGCACTTATTTATTCCTCCCCTTGGAACTCAAAAGCACCATCTGTGCAGAGCCACTACAGAGAGGACTGCCACAGGAATCAAGGGAACAGAGATTGTACACACCACTCATAGAGAGCCTCATGTAAGGACTCCCTCTGCACATGGAACCCTCGGGCATGATTAGGAGCATTGAACTAGTTCTGTTAATGGCATGAGATTTAAATCAAAAAGCTCAGCCTGGCTTTAGGAAGGTCTTCCAGTTTGTGCAATATCCTGTAAGATATAGTCATTAATAATAATTTATTAAGCAATGCTTCGCTGTACGTAGCCTACTATAAAAACTGTCCAAAACTCTCCCAACTCTCTTTAGTGAAAATTGATAGATCTTTTTCTCCAAACACATGGAGACGGTGTACATATAAAAACAATCAATCAACATTCTGGTTTCTGTTTCTTCAGACAGGCCCAGTTAATATCCGATACACTTCTTTTAGACAGTTACCCACTATGGCCACAAAAGTCCCCTCCCACCTGCACCTTGCCTGTCCTGCAAAACTGTAGACAGTGTGCATAGGGAAACATAGGGATTTCTCCAGCCATATGCCACTGTGAGCGCAAGTAATCCCAAAGTCATTGAAGAGGAGACTGACAAAAGGAGCTACCCAGATATGGGATATCCCAGATATGGGAAAATGCTGTAACAGGGAGTTGGGGGAAGCATTGCATCTCCCTTTCCCAAGCAGTTTACAATTGGGACCTAGACAATGAACTCAGACACTTATGGCCAAATTCACTGTGGCTAGGGCAAGCAATTACATGTACCAGCTCAGGCACAAAGGAATTGGGAGAAAATCACCCCTTGAGAAGCAGGTGGCACCTGTGTAGGAATCAGCTATAGGAATAGGAACCAATCCAGTTTAAACTGCTGAGGGGATCCCTATGAAGTAGTGTATCAGCAAACTGCCCTTCCCATGTCACCTAGTGTGCATAGCCTTCCCAGTTTTAGACTTCTCAGGTCTTCTGCAAATCCTCTCACAGACTTTCCAGTGCTGAAATACAACATCCCCATCATAGACATTAGTAAATATAACTGATTAGGGAAAAACAAGGAAGTGGGAGGGCTGATTAGCTTCCCTCCCACCCTTTCCCCCCCCCCCCCCCCAAAAAAAAAGTCCCATGTTTCTCCAGGGGAGAAATATTCTACAAGATGAAACAGGTGGAGACAGTCCTCTACAAATCATTTCCTCAAAAGGGTGTATATGAAGGAACATCATGTGGGAAAAGAAGGGGAAGGGACTTCCACAGTCATAGTCTCTGCTTCCCCCTCCCACTTTGTAGCATGCACCTTCTGGAACAACATTGCCATTGGATACAGCCTCTTGGAGAAATCCAGAAGGTTTCCAGCAGATGTTGCCTTGGTGCATTTATCTGTTCCTCTCCTTGGAGCCCAAAAGCATGCAAAGCACTATCTATGCAGAGCCGCTGCAGAGAGGACCAGCACAAGAATCAAAGCAATGGTACTCTGCCTAATAGGGTCTCTGCCAAGGCCTGTGTTATCATCTACCAGCATAAAATCTCATCTGTGTCTATTCATGTACTGCTACATGAAGAGGTGACAGGGCAATCTTTTGTTCATCTTCCTTGAACAATAAGTGTGTCACATACAACATGTTAAATATGGTTCAAGAAATAATAAGGTAATTCAATGAGCTAGATATAGATAAATCTTACTGATAATTAAAGTTGATCAGACTCTAATACTCTCATTGAATCTCATTAAATCTTTTGCTGACTAAAGCAGATTGGTGCAGAGGAAAACAAATCTAAACTATCAATAAAAAAGAAGATTCAAGTCCCCTTAGTAACAGGTTCAGAGGAAGGACTACCAACATGGGAGAAAGCATTTTGGGCAAAACAAGAGACCAGACAATGTGAAGTCTAAACATGTAAGCAGAAGAATAGTACAGCACTTGAAATCATTTATCTGTGCAGCACCACATGTTGTAATGAGACATGCATAATTTATTTTTCCAACTACAGCAAGGTGACCATGTTTTCCATGCTAGGTTATGATTCAGAACTCAGATGCGATTAATTCAGTTAAAAACTATAACAGCAGCTGAAAAGTGTTCTATTTTCTAGTGCTCCAAGAACACAGATAGAGTAAGTTTTCTGACAGTTTAATAACTATTGCACAAGGGTTTCTGCTTGTGTTTTCCTTGTTGCTGAAAGCTACATGGGAAGACCATTTCTTTTTCTCTCGTGTCCTGAAAAGCATGGATTGGAAGACAGATCTATCAGTATGGCTCCTGAGCCACTGCTGCTCTGTTGCATCATTTTCTCTTGTAGGCGAATCCAGACACAAAGAGAATTTAGAAGGCCAAAAAGATGCAAAAATAAAGAACAGCTCCAGTCTTCTCCATGTATGTAATCTACATCCATGGACCTCAAGACATCCACCCAAGCTGAAAGGCATTGCTGCACATTGTCCTCCAGCACCCATATGCATATACCATCCACAGGTCTGCTGATGGGGGAAGATATAATGGGGATTCAGCCTCAGGATCTGGTGATTCAAAAGGGACCAGGGCTCCTGGCTACCACTACCACTGCTATGACAGCAGCCAGAGCCTCCATCCTTTAAATCTCTGATAGAGCCTCAAATGGTGTGCTCCAGGTGGGGCTGAACGACTTGTGGAAATAGGCTTGCCCCCGTCCCATTCCTTTGGGCCCCATCCTTCCAAGAGCACAGAGCTGCCCCCCCCCTTTCTCCTTGTAAAGGGGCCCAGCAACTCCCCTGACCACTCACAGTACAGAAAAGCCATTATAGTGGAGTTACTTCTATTTCTGGCACCAATAACTTACCAAGCTGTAATTATAGTTAATCCTGTTGGAGTTCAAGAGGAATATGCAGCATAGAAGAGCTGAGTAGTACCTCTGGCCACACACGTTTAATTCCTGCAGTGCAGGGCTCCCTTTCCACAGCTCTCATTTTATGGTACAGGATTATATTGCATAGTTGTGTCTTGCTTTTATGCAGTCATCCCCTGACACTTCTATTAAAGTTTGGCCTTTTCAGCTCCCTCTTGCTCTGAGTGTATGAGAGCATATGGCCCATAATTAACAGTGAAAATCCCTAAGCACTATTTTTTCCCCATTAAAATATGGAGTTAAAAATAAAACTCGCAGAAACACTGGTAATAAAATATTCCACCTCAACCCACCTGCTTACTCCACCCTTCACACAGCCCTCTATATGTTGATGCCAACTCCTAAAACAAATTACACAGTTCTTGTTTTTACTCATGTAGTGCCACATTTTGGAAACTAGTTGAAGTCAACAAGGCTGTGGGCATTAAGTCTCTTCAGTGCCAGGATATTTTTAGTTCATAGTCTAAATATGGAATTTGGAGCCTAACTTTTGGCAGCCAGATTAGAACATTTTGGCCGTTGGGCCAACTGTGAATTACATGTAGAAAAAGCTACATCTACAATTGGGTAAGTGCATGAACAATTATCCAATTTGGCCATAACATTCGGGAGCTATTTTTTTAAAAACATACATTTTTAATTTTAGAGTCCTTCTGTACAACTATATTACAAAAGTTATACCATAAATTAGCTCAAAGAGACTGAATTATAAACTTGTTTCTTTCTATAATCCTGGAATCCTTGCACATTTTCCTATAGTTCTGTTTTACACATTGGCTGTTGAATCAACACATCATGCAGTATAGTGACCATTCAATTTACTTAACTAAAATGTTTACAGTGCTTTGACAATAAAAATATTCTTTTATTACTGTGGAATATGTTATTTTTGTCACATCGCTATTTGTAGTGAGACCTAAAGAAGTAGACTAATAATATTAGGCATTTTCTGAAGTGTAAATATAGCATGCCAATGGAGTTCAGAGAATATGAAATTTAAGTCAAAAAGTATCTGATTCCAGTACTAGGGAAAAATCTTTAAAACTACATGGTCACTTAGAAATTCACTATCTTACTGTTTTATTAATCTTAGGAAGTGAAATGATATTATTGTACTCCATTATTTAACTCATTTTATATGGATAGAGACCATTAGCATTCTCAGACAAAATCTCTTTGTTGAGTAAGTAGTAAACTATGCATTTCAAAGAGGTATCCTAATGTGTTTTTATTCTTGGGGAATTAAATGACCACATGAATAGTTTTGATCCATGCCATTCACATAAAATGACACATTCTGGCAATTCTGTACCTTTCAAACTGTATTTAAATCGGAGCGTAGTTCATTCAGTGCTTCCTATTTTGTTTTTCTATTTTTACACAATCTGATGGCAGTATTTGCAAGAGTGTTGAATTTTGTTTGCTCTGTAACTTTAAGTTTCATACATACTACACGTGCACTTGCAATATGACCTAATGTTGGCATTTATCCTGGAGAATCAACAGTCATCTAATTTGAATGCAGATCCACAGAATGTTTCATCTTTCCTTACCAGCCAGCATGTATTAATATATAGTTTTCCTCTCTGTATCTCACTATTTTTTTCACTTCTGTGGATTAAAGTTTTGAGTCTATTTGGTATTGGCCGGAATTCATTAATTATGCGCTGCCTGACTGCAAACCTCAAGAATTTTCTTTTGCACAGAATCACAGTAACACTCAAAATGTCCTTGACAATTCCCTTTAAACAGATAGAATGTTGCAATAGTTCACCATATATCATGCAGGTCAGTAAAGCCCTGCAGGATATAAGAATGGAGCCCCAAAAGATCCTTAGTTATACAAAAAACCTGGTACCAAATGATAAAGTTAATATTTTGTCATAATAAAATTAAAATGCTCATGTAAGTATATCAAAACACTTAGCAGAGACTGCCTCAGGTTACCTATGAAGAAAAATTGGCAAGTACTCCAAAAGAGGCCTTTTAGCTGACAGATCCTGTGAAGTAATACCTTGATGCATCTTGTAGGTAATTAATCTTTTTCAAACTGTTTTCAATTCTTCAGGAGTAAAGATGTTCTGTAAACATTAATAAGGCTGCCATTGTTCCCAGATCTTGCATTGGCATCAAGTGAGTGGGATACAACTTTGATTTTGAATGGAATGAATCGATCATTCTATGATAGATTAGTGAGTCCGGTTCCTGTTTAAAGATAAATAGGGTGGAGATTTGGAGTCTCTAGAGACCAATGAGGACAATAGCCATAAACACAATTATATGTAAATAAATTGTTTGCATTGGAAGTTACACTCACATACCTATTTGAACATCTTGAGAGGATCTATGCCCTTGCCAATGCCATATCCATACTCTCATATCCAAAGATGCTCTATTTTTCCATAAAATCACCAAGTGAACATAAGAACAGCCATACTGGTCAGACCAAAGGTCCATGTAGAAAAAGTATTCTGTCTTCTAATAGTTGCCAATGCCATATGCCCCAGAGGCAGTGAAAAGAACAGGTAGTCATCACCTGATCCCTCTCCTCTCATCCATTTCCAGCCTCTGACAAACAGAGGCTAGGGACACCATTCCTACCCATCCTCCGTAATAGCCATTGATGGACCTAACTTCCAAGAATGTAACTAGTTCTTTTTTGAACCCTGTAAAGTAGTGGTCTTCACAAAATCCTCTTGCAAGGAGTTCCACAGGTTGCTGAATGCTGTATGAAGAAAAACTTCCTTTTCATGTTTTAAACATGCTACCTATTAATTTCATGTGGTGACCCCTAGTTCTTCTGAGAACAAGTAAATAACTTTTCCTTATTTTTTTCCATACAACTCATGATTTTATAGACCTCTATCATATCCCCCCTCAATCTCCTCTTTTCCAAACTGAAAAGTCCCAGTTGCTTTAGCCTCTCTTCATATGGGACCTGTTCCAAACCCCTAATAATTTTTTTTTGCTCTTTTCTGAACCTTTTCCAATGCCAATATGAGACAACCACATCTGTATGCAGTATTCAAGATGTAAACATACTGTGGTTTTATAGAGAGGCAATAATGTATTATCTGTCTTATTCTCTAGCCCTTTTTTAATGATTCCTAACATTCGGTTTGCTTTTTTGACTGCTGCTACACATTGAATGGATGTTTTCAGAAAACTATCCACAGTGACTCCAAGATATCTCTCTTCAGCAGTTATTGCTAAATTAGTCCCCATCATATTGTATATGTAGTTGGGATTATTTTTTCCAATGTGCATTACTTTACATTTATCAACATTAAATTTCATTTTCCACTTTGTAGCCCAATGACTTAGTTTTGTGAAATTTATTTGAAGCTCTTAATGATCTGCTTTGGTTTTAACTATCTTGAGCACTTTAGTGTCATCTGAAAATTTTGCCACCTCACTGTTTACCCCTTTCTCCAGATCATTTATAATTAGGTTGAATATGATTGGTCCCAGTACAGACTGTTGGAGACAACCCAAGTTACCTTTCTCCATTCTATTTAATTCCTACCCTTTGTTTCCTGTCTTTTAACCAGTTATCAATCCATGAGCAGACCTTTCCTCTTATCACATGACAGCTTACTTTACTTAAATGCCTTTGGCGATGGACCTTGTCAAAGGCTTTCTGGAAATCTAAGTATACTATATCCACTGGATCCCCCATGCCCACATATTTGTTGATCTCCCTCAAAGAACTCTAGTAGATTAGTAAGGCATGATTTCCCTTTACAGAAACAATGTTGACTTTTCCCAAATAAATTATGTTCATCTATGTGTCTGACAATTTTATTCTTTATTATAGTTTCAACGAATTTGCCCAGTACTGACATTAGACTCCTGGATCTGTAATTGCCAGGATCACCTCTAGAGTCCTTTTTAGATATTAGCGTCACATTAGCTATCTTCTGGTCATTAGGTACAGAAGCTGATTTAAAGGATAGATTACAGACAACAGTTAATAGTGCCACAATTTCCCATTTGAATTCTCTCAGAACTCTTGGGTGAATGTCATTGGTCCTGGTGACTTGTTATTGTTAAATTTATCAACTTGTTCCAAAACTTTAAATGATACCTCAAGCTGGGACAATTCCTCAGATTTGTCATCTAAAACAGATGGCTTGGGTTTGGGAATCTCTATAACATCCTCAACCATAAAGACCGAAGCAAAGAATTCTCCACCGTCATGGGGCCTTACTGATTGTTTAGCAGGCTTCCTGCTTCTGATGCACTTTTTAAAAAATGCACTCTCAAAACTTTTTTGAGTTTTTGGCTGGCTGCTCTTCAAACTCCTTTTTGGCTTTTCTTATTATATTTTTAAATTTAATCTGACAGAGTTTATGCTCCTTTCTATTTTCCTCACTAGGAAAAATCGTGGCACATCTTTTTTCAGTCATTCTCTACCTTACTAGTCACCCACTCATGACAAGCATACTAAAGCCTACAGCCAAGTATGATTACACTAAAATCTTATAGGCCTCAGCCTGTCGGCTCACATTATAAGAATGCCTTACTTATAAACCTAGTACAGAATGCACATCACTCCTAACTTCCTTATATATTTATAAGCCTACAATTTATATCTAGTTAGCATACATTGATTATATATGAAATAGCATATTAGTTGATTTAATTCTATAATAAATGAATGATAAAATGAACTAATAGGCTACAGTAAAGATTCCTTTCCATGAGCAAGCACAAATACAATCAAGCACTAACTAATTTATAAATTATAATCTTTAGATCCATTATATGCCCTTTGGTTTCTATTTTTAAAGCATAAGGGTTACAATCTAAAACTATGCTACCAAAATTACTTTTTCTCTTGAGACACATTCAGCAATAATTCATTTAAACGGGAAATGCTACCACATCAGATCTTTTTAAGGTCAATTTATGTTGAATTCTCATATTAACTGAAATGCCTCACCCATATTTTACTATGTTATAAGGAGTGAGGACATGCACATATTCGTTAAATCTTGAGTTAAGAAAACAGCTTTGGATCTCCAAGAAGCCTCTGAAATTGCTAACTTGCACTACATAGCCAAGCCATTAAACATTGACTGCTGTTGTGGCTACTTGAGAGTGAAAGTTGAATGAATTAATAATAAAAAGTAATTTTATGTGGATGTGGAGAAAATTGAAATTATTAAGTAAAGAGTAATGAACAATTTGCTATCTGAAGATGGATGATAAGAAACAGTAGTCAATATCCCATTAGCAACTCCATTATAACCTTGGAATAGAAACATACTTTATTTTAGAAACCTAAAACAATTATAAGTGAATGTTAACGCTGAATAAATGCATGCGCTAATCTATGGATACAGAATTTAAATAAATTAGTCACACAATAATTCCTGTTGTAAAAAAAAAAAGTGAGTCATTACCAGAACTACTATCAAACCTCTCATTACAACTCTATACATTGTTATGGTTAATCTTGCATCAGCATTTTCATTACAAATCTGTTTAAATTGATTTCAAATTTAAACATGAAGCTGAAACTTTGCACTAGGAGGTTGCAGATCTGCAGAATATTTTAATAGTTGTTTTTAAAAAATGTTAGACAGCCCTTGTAAAAAATTATAGTAGTGCAAAAATAATAGTGAGTAATCAATAAAATCTTCTAAGGCATTTCTTGGCAGTTAAGGGCACTCAGGCCCTTAACCTGATCAGTCATTAACTTCCACAAAATGCCCAACTTATATATCATTCTATCCCTATTGCATACTGTGAAATTATAAGAATATAAAGAGATTATGAAGATTTTCCTTCTGTATAGAAAATGTAAACACTTTCAATGCAATTGCCATGGCTACTGCTATATGACTTGCTATTAAATGTCAATGCATTAACCAGCAAAAGAGCTTGTTGGGCCACTAGATTTACAAGGCCGGATTCAATTTTCAAGCTACTTCCTAGCCTGGGGCAAAATTGATGCAGGACTGCTGTGTGGCCCTTCTTTCTGTCATACTTGTCTCTGGACAGTGTCATGTAGGGTCACTGGATTCACAAAACCCTTTTTCCAGGCCCACCCCAATCACAGACATCTGCACTACTCTATACGACTCCAACGCAGAGACACTTTTTACACCATGCAAGTGGAAGAAAATAGTCACAACCATATATACCAAAGGATACAATTTAAAAAAATTAACACATAGGACAAATCAAATTTCAGAACAGAAGGGGTATGGGGGGGGGAGGTTGTAATTGTTAACCCAATGGTTAGGACGCTCATATAAGATGTGAGAAAACTAGGTTTGATTTCTCCCTTTCTGATATGGAGACAGAAGCTCCCCACAATTCAGGAAAGAGTTCTGGACACTGGATCTTTCTCAGTTTGTCCTCCTGAAGCTGTTCCACTGTGCATAGTTACATAGTCACCAACATAAGGACTTGATGTCCAACATTCTTGTGTGAGTGCCTTAATTAGCAGGATATAAATCCATTCTCTTTTATGTTCATCTGTTGGCTGAATCAACATTCTAGAAGGGCAGACTACTAGGTAACCTTTTTTCTGCGTTAACAAAGATTTTTTTCAGTGAATATTTATGCAGAGAGCTAAAAATATATCTCTGAACTGCAAAACAGTAGCTCGAATATTATTTCTTTTTCTTTCCTAGAATATAAATTTCCATACTTGTTTTCCCTTTCAAATAGTTAAAAATAGTCTTAATTTAGCCTGAATGTTGTGTGAAAAAAGTGAAAAGAGCAAGAGAACATAATGGAAATTTGTACAGATGCTTATCTTAATAGGAGAATGAATGGTACTGAAGTGTACACAGCAACATTATTTTAAAATAAGTAGCATTATTTTGAAATAACTTAGTCCACGTCTACACAGCAGGCAGCTATTTTGAAATAATGTTGAAATACTGTCAAGTTGGAGGACTTCTTACTCTGACTCCTGTAATCCTCATTGTACAAGGAGTAAGGGAAGTTGGAGGAAGAGTGCTCTATTTCAAAATAAGTGCTGTGTAGACGCTCCCAATTTCAAAATAAGCTACTCAATTGACGTAGCTCAATTTGCATAGCTTATTTTGAGTTAAGCCCTGTTATGTAGACACATCCCTGAGATATATTGTATAAACTTTTTGAAATTTATGGCTAGCATAGTCAAAGGGAAATAGGTGAATGAATAACATTTCATCATGGCCACAGAGAAGCAATAATTAACACTTCCAAATGTAAATAAAAATGAGTGATTATTTCCTGACTTGGAAATATATTAAGAACTTTATTTATAACAGAACTTTTGCAAGAAAGTATTATATTCACTCTAGGAAAAAGGCGAACATTAGTTACCATACCCCCAACCTAATCTTGATTCATCTTTGTAGAATAGACAAACTTTGGATGGTTCAAATGGCCACAGTCTAGGATATTTCATTTGTTTGACATTGCAAGAAGAGTTCGGAGTTACAGAAGGCAAAAATGAAGAAATGCCAGTTCCCCAGGTAATTCTCACAATTCTTCAACAACAAAACCATGAAAGATATGCATTGGTACTCAGACAAATTTCCTAGTCATGAATGATGTGGCCAGTGTATTACATATTTTAATTTGTATTACTCTTATCTGAATGGCTTCTGAGTGAACTACAGAGATCTAGGAATAGGTTTAAATGATTCTGCTTTATTTCCACACTTAAGAATTATCTACCATTCTTAGAAATGGTCTGAGTTTTGACTGCAAGAACTGACGTTACGATCACTAGTAAGGTACCTCGCCTAATATCTATATTTCTTCCTGTTCATTCAGAGTTGTGATTAGATTCTACTTGCTGCTCAACAGCAGAAGCAAGAATATCAAGGTCAGACCAAAAGGTAGTCATGTTAGAATTTCCTAACACACTCAGAGCCACTGATGCACTGATCTGAATAAAGAAGTATATTTATTCAGTTTAGTGAAAATGGATATCCAGGATTTTTTCACTAAGTTTTGCATATTAGGTTGCTGTATTTAAAAAAATAGTTGTTACCAATTTAGCCACACACACAGTTGTTTCTAAATACAGTAATAATAAAAAAAAATCCTATATGCTACCAAAGTGGCATGAAGAAAAGTAAGACTTAGACTAAGCTTTTTATTAACTGCGGTGACTGTTCTACTACTGCTGGTGCAGCTGCACTGGAAGTAGCAGTGTAAGAAACTCTAACATAGACAAGATCCCCAGCATTTTTACTATCATGCCTTTTAACGCTGCTCATAACCAGCCCATATGCCATGATGGTAAAAATAGTGGCTACAGCCACTATTACCCTTTCTGCACTCAGAGAACTTTTCTGCACTCCACCAAGATAACTACGTTAGTGAGAAATTTCAAGGAAAAAATATGTATTAAATAAGTGCTTAAATGAGTAAAAAAACTCAATGTAATCCAAGGTTAAGAACCTGTCAGCTACTGGAATATTATAGTAATTTATAATTGCTTGGCAAGTTAGTCTCATGTCTTAAAACTCCTTGTTTTAAAGCTGCTCAAAGTTTCCAAAGGTATTCAAATATTTAGCAGAATATTTTAGTGAAAAAAAAATCTGTAAATATTGATTCTATGGAATTTTGATTCTATGGAATATAATAGTAATTTCATCTTTTGATTTCCTTATTTTGCTTTTATTCAGTGTATAGCTTCTGCTATCTCTGTGAAAAAAATTCTAAACATTCATCTTGAATATACATACATCAAGAAAAAAGCTCTTACACAACAGAAACAATAAGCACAAAAATGAGAGTAAACTCATAGCCTTTTCTCCACCTAATTCACATGGGAAGAAAACCCAAATAAATAGTTCCATAACACAAAAATGTAAATATATTCTCTACTATATACTATGATAAGTTAAATTCATTAGCTTACTGAGTCATGGAAGCAATGACTGAAATAAAGATTTCTACTCACAGGGAGAAATTACTGAAGGACAAGATCAACTGGCAAAAATTAGCACTACTTCATAAGAAATCAGTATATTTGGGTCAAATGAGGATCTGGACCAAATCCACTTGTGGATGAAAGGAAGGAATACAGTGGAAGACATGTACATTAGTGATTTATTATATAATTGTATTAGTATACAATTATATATGTACTAGAAGATTTACCCAGCCTTATTCAGATCCTTAACTCAGTTGATTTGTGTTTTCCTTCATTTAACTCATTGCTCTGGGTATGAGGGTTTCAGTATGCAGGCTTCACTGTGTTGAGAGGACTACCCCAGCCCGCTCTCACCCTAGCAGCTTGGGGCCAAGTGAGAAGTGCCTCTCCATGGCTACTGCAGCTCCAGTGGGCACGGTCAGTGAAGAGGTGCATGTCTGAGGCTGGGGCAGGTCCAGGTTTGTCTCCCCCAGTGTTCCAGAGACAGATTGAGGAATGGAGCAAACTGTGCACTTTCCCCTCGTTCTCTGATGAAGGGAAAGAGCCAGCAATATTCCCATACAAATCAGGCAGCAGGGACTGCAACCCCTCCTCTCCCGACACACACACACACACACACACACACACACACACACACACACACACACACACACACCACCACCACCACCACCACCACCATTCCTAAAAGGTGCCTGAGGGGTGGGATGCTAGGTGCTTGGGCAGTCCCAAATGGGGGAAGGGGTGCCTGTAGCCAGCCTCTTTCACTTGCTTAGTGATTCTCTCTTTTCTGCATGGTTTTATGCATCGTACTGTACGTACTGGGTGGAGGGACCTTTCAGCCACACAACCAAACCCTTACCTTATTTTAAGTTATAATAAGAGGACGCTGCATACCAAATTTGGTGACCCTAGCTCTTACTGTTTAGGAGGACTTCTTGCATAAACATTTGGATGGACAAACAGACTCGCTTGCTCACAAACAAACTTTCTCAAATATATAAAAGATAGTTGATAGGTACTGTTTTTATCCACACTGTATGAAATGAATCAGAAATGCTCTACTCTATCTTCCAACCACCTAATGTGCTACAGCTGCCATCTCTTCTCTATAAGTAAGGTGGTCTCTAAGGACTGTTTTCTACATAATGGAGGGCTTTATCCCCTTTCTGCCTCACAGGGACATACTCATTGTAGACCTTATACACATTAGAAATCAGAAATGCTCTTCTGGAAAATTAAATAGTGCACACAAAAAATAACTTCTGTCTTTCTGCATTTCAGATTATATACAACTCTGGTTTACAGCTCTTGGAAATCGGCAAGCGGTGGGTCAAGATCAATCCCGTTATCTAGAAGGCATTACTAAAATAGATTTTAAAACCTCAGATGTAATTGCTTGCTGAGATTGCCATTAGAGTAGCCCTATGCTTTTTTGACTGAAGTTTTACTAAGACTGCCAAGTTATCCATAGTATCTGAAGAGAGACAGATGCTCTGTGTTTCAACTATAACACAGAAAAGCAAACATTTAACATTAATTCTAGCAGGAAGGTGAGAGGGAAGCACACAGTTAATCTATTTGCATTAGTGCTTAGCCTTATTTTCATTAGCGTCATCAATGTGACCTCATACTAGAGAGCCTGGAGATAGTTCAGTTTAACTCTTAAGAAAAAAAACCCATTCCCCTAGCCAAACTTTGTTTCAAGAGACTCTTTGAGAGAAAAAAGACAAGCTCCTCTCCTTTCCCTGAAAATGTTCCCTTTCCAAACATCTGCTGTCTTTTTATGGTTTCCCCTGTTTGGGTTGCACAGATCTGAACTCTATCTTCCAACCACCTAATGTGCTACAGCTGCCATCTCTTCTCTATAAGTAAGGTGGTCTCTAAGGACTGCTTTCTACATAATGGAGGGCTTTACCCCCTTTCTGCCACACAGGGACATACTCATTGTAGTCCTTATACACATTAGAAATCATAGGGAATAAAGCAAGTTGCCATACTAACAGCATCCACGGGAGATCTAAATGTAGCAGAACCAAGCTCTCAGCAGTGGAAGCAATGTCCTTACAAATTGTCATTGAAAAACTGAAGACATGGTTCAAGTAATCTGAAAGAAGATGAAGAAAAAACAGAAAACTAGGAACAGGAGTAAAATAAATGAATAGATTTGAAGCACAAGGCTCGTTATGCTTGCAAAAGGAGGATATGAAAATATTGTGGAACCATATTTCATTTGGTGTAATAATAAAAAAGTAAGAAATATTTGCCTTTTAAAGAAATTCTTTCTACCAAGTACCAAAAATATTCTAATAATAATGTGCCTTAGGGGTCCAATGTATCTCTTACTCACTTGTGTGAGGTTTGCATCAGCTCTGACTTGAGGCTCACAGCTATGCAATATCTAGAGACCTTGCTCTGGGAAAGAAAAATCAGATAGCCAGTAAAGAGAAAGAAATAAAATAACAATTATAGGAACAAAAAGCTATTCATGAGCACTAATTATGGTGAAGAATAGCCTCAAATTCAGTACCAAGATGGCAATTCACCTTGAAACTTTTTAGATTCCAGACTCCATGAGTTATAGATCATGGGCTAAATGCTATACATTACAGAGCTGTAAATCCAGAATATGTATTGACTTCAATGTGATTTAACTGAGAGCAGAATTTAGCCCTAAGTCTTTAGCTGTATCTTAGACATATCCAAGAACACTATCAGCACATAAATAAAATGAATCAATGTTTAATTACATGTATGAAGCATATGGGTAATTTGTTATACTGTGGAACTTGTTATTGACTTTGTGGTTTTAATTACCGTAAAAGCACCCAGGGCAACTTGGATGGGCTATTAATATAGTTTGCAGTAGTAAGGAACACCTCAACAACCCAACTAAGATCAGGGACCTGTTTTGCTTAAAAATAAATGTATGCTACCAGATATTAGCTAAGGAAATATTAGAATCACCAGCAATAATATTTACAAACTCATGAATAACCGGAGAGGTCTCAGAAGACTGGAGAAGGGTTAATGCAACACTCTTCTTTAAGAAGAGGGAAAGGTGAAGAGTTGGAGAATGTAGACCAGTCAGCCTGACGTTGATACCTGAGAAGATACTAAAGCAATATATAAAGCATTCAATTAGCAAATACCTGGAGGATGAACAATTAATCATAAGCAGCCAGCAAGGCTTTATCAAAAAGTCCTCCCAAATCATTTTCATTTACTTTCCTTGACAGAGTAACTGCTTTAGCGGAGCAGTGAACAGAATACATCTGGACTTCAGCAAGGCTTTTGACATAGTATCACATGGCATTCTGATAAATAAGCTAGAGAAATGCAGGCTTGAGAGAACTACCATTAAGTGAATTCATTATTTGTTTACCATCAACAAAGACTATTAATGGAATTATGGTGGTCTCACATGAGTTCCTCAGTGACTTGTTCTGGGTCCAGTATCGTTTAACATCTGTATTAGTGACCTAAATGTAAGTACAGAGAGCACACTGGTTGCATATGATGTCAGGCAAGGTAAGGTTGCCAATACTTTGGAGGATAGAGCTAAAATTCAAAAAGATCTTGATAAACTGGAGACCTAGGCTATTGACAACAAAATGAAATTCATCAAAGACAAATATGTGTAAGCAGGGTCAGGATAAGCTCTACCCTGACATCTGGTGGTGAATTGTGGTGAGTGGTGCTAAAAGACTTCAGGGGCTGATCTCATTTGCATAGGCACACCCACCCTGCCTAGTATGTGCTCACAGCAGCCCTAATGGTCACTTTGGCCACTGTGGGATCCCCATTCTCTCTGTTATTGAGGCAGGGGGGAATAAAGTGTTGTTACCCTGATTATGTGAATCAAGGACAATGGAATAGTGGAACTGTTCATGACAGAGGGATTCGCTATAAACTAAGTAGCACTTGCTAGACAAGGGGCATGGGTTCCAAACCCAGTTGAGTTAAGAAAGGCTGGGGACAGGTCTTTGTACCTCGTGATGGGGCTCTGAGGGCCTAAACAACACCAATTGCATTCCTCCTTCCTCCCCCCTCCACTGTGGAATATCAGAGATTGGATTCCATTAGGAGTCTAGTTGCGAGCTGCTGAGCTGACTTCACCGTGGGCCAACGGAGAACTAGCACTGAGGATCCTCTATTATGAGCTGAACTTGCTGAGGAGCTGAAATCACTGTGTGCTGAGGGAAGCCTGGCGCTATACTGCGGAAGACTTGAAATGAGTGTTGCTGTGGGGAGCCTGACACTATACTGCTGAGCTACTAGCAGAGCAGCTTGGCTATGTCTATATTGGAAAGATTTTGCGCAAAAGCATCTGCTTTTGCGCAAAATCTTGCCACCTGTCTACAGTGGCCGTGAGTACTTGTGCAAGAACACTGACATTCTAATGTATAAAATCAGTGTTTCTTGCACAAATATTCTGACACTCCCACTCAGGGATAAGCCCTCTTGTGCAACTGTTCTTGTGCAAGAGGCCAGTGTAGACAAGCACTGTTAATTTCTTGCGCAAGAAAGCCCGATGGCTAAAATGGCCATTTTAGCCATCGGGCTTTCTTGCGCAAGAAAGTGTCTACACTGGCACGGATGCTTTTGCGCAAAAGCACATCTCTTGTGCAAAGGCACATGCCAGTGTAGACGCTCTCTTGCACAAATACTTTAATGCAAAAACTCTTGCGTTAAAAGTATTTGTGCAAAATCTTGCCAATGTAGACGTAGCCCTTGCGGGGACAACCGGCAAGCGCAGGAAGCCGGCAAGCGCAGGAAGCCAGCAGAGCGGTTTGCAGGGACAACCAGCAAGCACAGGTGGCCAGCAGAGTGGCTGGTGGGGACGACCTGCGGGCAGCCAGTAGGAGTGGCAGCAGACAGCCAGTGGAGCAGCTGCAGGAGCAACCAGCTGGTGGCCAGGGGTGTGGACTGAGATAGCTGGCGGAGCAGGGCAGTTTGTGGGATGGCTGAGGCAGCTCATGGGACAGCAGGTGGAGTGTGGTGGAGTGACTCGCATTGACAGTGGTAGTAGAACCCTATGGAGAGTCAGAGCCATCGGCAGACCACGTAACATATATCAACCCCCGCCCCCCTCCAGGTTGGGATGGTAAAACCCTGCTGGGTGAACTTTTGAACTCTGGGGCGGCACTGACCCGGGGCAGAGACTTTTGGGGTTTCAGACTTTGGGTGATTTTTGGGTTGCTGGACTCACGACACTCTTGGGGTGTTGGACTTTTGGGGACTTTGGGTGATTTGCGGCTAGGGGGTGGGTCTTTGCTCATGTTTGGTCTATGAATCCGAGTTGTGGTGTTTTCCCAATTTAATGCTGAGGTCAGTTACCTCATCTTATTAAAGATTTGCTGCTATACCAAGGCTCTGTGCTTGCGAGAGGGGAAGAATTGCCTCTTTGAGGCACCCAGGGGTGTATGTAAGATTTCCCAGGTCACTGGGTGGGGGCTCAAACCGGTGTTGTATTACCTTGTTGAGAAGAGATCCCTAGATACTGAACCCGGCCCTTGCTGCTATTAACTCGGCCTGGCAGAAGGGTTACATAAGGTGCTACAATTATGAAATAAAATCAAATTCACAAATACAGAAGAGAGAAAACTTGTTAGACATCGCTGAAAAGGATCTGGGAGCTGTGGTGGATCACAAGTCAGCAATGTGTTATAGTTACCAAAAAAAAGCACAAATACAATTCTAGGTTGCTTAACAGACAGAGCATGGAAGTCATGGGAAGTGACAGAGCCACTCTTCTCAGTGCTGGTTAGGCCTCAGCTGGAGTAGTGTGTCCAATTTTGGTCACCAATGTATAAACAGGATGTAGAGAAACTGGAAAGGATCCAGAGGTGAAAAACAAAGATGATCCAATGGATAGAATGTAAGCCATATGAGAAAAGGCTGAAGGAACCAGGTATTTTAATTTTAAATAAGAAGAGATTAAAGGAAAATGTGATTGCTGTCTTCAGATACTTGAAAGGCTACCATAAAAAAGATAGAGAAAATGTGTTCTCTATAGCTACAGGACAGGACAAGAGGCAAGAGTGTTCAGGACAAGAGTGTTCAGTTCAAACTACAGTATAGCAGACTTAGATTAAATTTTTTAAAAAATTCTTAACTAAAAGAACAGTAGGGCAATGTAACAGACTGTCCAGGAAGGTTGTGGATTTTTTTTTTTTTTTTTAACTGAGGGACTTCAAAGGAAGTTGGATAGCCACCTGTCTTGGATGTTTAAGTCATGACAAATCCTGCATCTTGGCAGAGTGTTAGACTATATGATTCTTTTGATCCCTTCTATCCCTTATGATTTCTGTTTAAGGTCTGTCAGAAGTAATTCTGAAAAATAATTCAGTAAATTTTGTATGACATTAGGTAAAAAGTATAACCTAGTGCAAGGCTACTCACCTTTGGAAGTCTTGGGGGCCACAATTATATTCACAACACATGTGCAACTTAAGTATGGTTGCATATACATGCAAATATATGCAAATATATGCAAATAGCTGCTTTCACACAATGCCCCAGTGCTCTCAACATCTCCTCCCTGAGGCCTAGAAACACCGACACCTTGTACTCCTCTGTTCCAGCCAGCTCATCTGCTTGCATCTTTCAGACGTTTACTCTGCTTGGGAGATGCCTCACCATTATGGAGCGTGTTCCCAGTGGATGCAGTTAAGGTCTGATCCTGTGACCTCTGAAATTAATGACAGCATCCACATTAACTTGAATAGTTTTAATATTAAGGGATGGAAATTTAGCTCTTTGAAAATTAAAGAAGTAAGGAGGCAAAAAATTCAAATTAAAGAAAAATAAGCTATTTATGTCATAGGCTTATTATTATGGGCCATATTCTCATCACTATGCACACATGCCACTTTTAATGTCTATTTTTAAAGTACTTTTCATATTAAAAATGACACTGTGGCTAAAGGAAGCCCTAGATTATGGTTTAACTAGTCTAAGAATGATAATCTCCTTTAAATTTGGCATTCAATGCATTAAGAGAAAGTTTGCCCTTACTGACAGACATGAATGAATTGCCTTTGTGCAATCCAAGTCCACGTACAAATCCAAAATTTCAAAAATGTATATAAACAAATATGTCTTTGCCCCAGATGTGTTAACTGAGCTAAGAGACATCTGCTGGTCATCTGCATAATTTACATTCTTTAAAATTTAATACATTTGAAAATTAAATTAAAATTAATTAATAAGACAGGTACAGCACTGAGTTCCTCTGCAACACACCAACAGCCTCAATTCTCACTGAACTCAGTTACTATTGAATAAGTTCAGTGCCTGCATGAGCCCTATTTTTTGTACTATAAAGACTACTCTTGCACTGTTTCTGTCATTTGCTTATTTCTTGTACTGGCCCTACTTTATACCCATCTGCATGTGCCTGCTCTCAAAGATAGGAGAGAACTGCAGATAGTCAAGGTTATTTCACAGCTAAACAAGACTGCAAACAGATTTGCACCTCAAAAGAACAACTTTGGTTTACATGCATATTTTAGTATTCTCAACATCAAAGTTTTCTTAAAAGATGCTATGACAAATGCTGAACAGTTTTCCATAAGTCTCTTTATATTAAAAGTCTGAAACCAATACCAAACTAATTTAGCTAACAGTAAAATAGCAAATTCACATATTTCTATTGCTAAAGATATTACCTTCAGACAGAGTATCTTGGTCTAATTCTGTTTTTGTGCCAATTTTGCCTACATGTCTATGGCCTGCAACAGAGTTACTCTTGATTCACACTGCTGAAAAAGACACATCTGGCCCAATGTTCTTTTGGAGCATGTCTGTTGCTCTTTATTCCTCACCAAATGATGCAGCCTATGCAGTGACATCACAGTTGCATCCATAGCAGCTAATTTTCCTCAGTCTGTTTAGAAAATAATTCTACTTTTATATAATATTTTCTGTATTCTCCTCTCATATTTTATTTCTAAGAAATATTTTTTAACAGTTTGTTCTTCTAAATTTTCTAGAAGGGAAATTAGTTCTAACAAAAAGAAAACAAAAATATCAGCAACACACAGTAAATCACAGTGATCACAGGACATCATTAACACCACTCAAAATATTAAATAGCATTAGTTCAATAGTAACAAATGGTCTTGTTAACTGTCCTGACATTTAAATAACACTGGCAGAAAGGTGGTAATAAAAAATTCAAAGATGATATGACTTACAAGACTAGCATACATAAAATCTAATGCTTAATAGAGTCCTTGACCTCCAAAGAGTGAATAACGTGACAAAGTCAAGAATGTGAACAGCAGGGATATGTATCCAAAAGAAGAAATGTTTTCATCAGTGTATTTATCTCTGTCAATGACCATCAGAAAATGATTCCTTGCTTCTATGAAGTGACTAAAGACTCGGGTTGAAATCTTTACTCACTGATGAGAATGGAGTTTGCCACTGGAGTGTCAAGGGAGGTAATTTTTCACTCTTGTGCCTCCCTTCATTTTAAACTATCAGGTTTTTTATTACTGCCCTTTTTTATTTTTAACCTTTGTTTTCTTTGATCTCACGCCAGAGGGCCAAATTGTACTCTCACTAACACCTGGCATAAACCCATTGAATTCAAGTGCTTTTTCTGGATTTGCCCCAAGGTAACAGAGCAGAACTTGGTCCCTGGCATTTTATGGGAACATAAAAAATTGAAGTTATTTCCAAGCACAGGTGGTACTGTATCTATGTCATGGAGTTCAGTGTAAATCCTGCTTTCATGAATTTCAAACCATTACACATCCAGAAATTCTGAACTCTTTCTGGTAAGTGCTAATTAATAAACCACTCCTGACTTTATTGTGGTTTCTCTCTTCTAGAAACTTAACAAATACACTCTGCAAACTGCCTTTCATACTCAGATTTCTGTCCATTTCCCTGGCTCTCTTTTGTTCTTCTATCTTCTTTCACTGGAGATGTTCCTTCCACCTGTTCACTTTAAACTTGGCTCTGCTTCAGAGCTAATGAGAGACTTTGATAGGTACTGGGTGGAGATGGAGCTGGGGCCCCCAGAAAGGGCAGGACCTCAGGCAGAAGGGGTGAGGCCAGGGGCTGGCCGCCCCCAGCCAACCCTTAAGCATTACCAAGGCTGCAGGGAACACACTGACAGAGGTTCTGGTGGCAATTTAAACGGCCTGCTGCTCCGGCTATTGCCCTGCTCTGCTTTTACCATTGTGTTCTTCAGAGTAATGTATTGTCAATCTAGAAACATGGCCAAGAAGAAACTGTATTTTTCTTTCATAGGTTTCTCTTTTTCAGATACCAGACCAGTTTAAATTACTTAAGAAGAGCTCTTGTTGTGAAAGAGTCTCAAGATCAAAACTGAAAACTCAAATTCAGAATTCCATATGAATGGTCGATCAGTTAAAAAAAAATTCAAGGATAAATATTGTGGTTTAATGCTAGTCTGAGGGTTTATCAGAAGCTCCATGTATTGGGCAGCATGTAGATGCACCATCCCAAGAACATTACTATGAAGGAACTGCACACTGAAGATGTTCCGTTTCCCAAATACTTCCCCCTTTGCTTTGTGGAGGGACAGGAAATGAGGACATCTGCTTTGTTAGCACAGTTTTACTAGCAAGTATGTTGTAGAGTGGAAGGCATTCTCCACCTATTCCTCTCCCACCTACTCAAGATCTGGATATTCTGTATTGTGCCAAGGGATAATCTAGTGCTAATCCATTAATGTTTATGAAGCATTTGAGAATCCTGGCTTCAGTATGTAATATTATATTTAAACTACTAACAATAGTACTCTATGTATTTATCATTCATTTAATGCATCTAATATGGGACCTGGTTATGTTACCTTGGCTTAAATCATGTTAAATTGCACTTTACTTCACAAGACTTTACTAAGCTTCATGCAGGAGGCAGCAAAAGCCATTCATCAGAAGACATTTGGTTTGCTGTATCCATTTGAACTCAGCTTTGAGCCTAAATATATAAACTCATCAACACTGCCCATGCTGCTAGACTCTACCGACACCAAGGATTCTGTTGGCCCAGCTCTGAGGTTCTGGACTTTGGTCTTCTGCCATAAGAGATTCAAATCTATTATATGGGCAGCATTTTGGAAACTGTAAACCTTGAAATTCTCTGGCTTCCCCATCTGTAAGGCAGCATTGTCAGCATAGTCTTGATAAGTAGACACTTTTTGATCATCTGATTGAGACTTGTGGAATGGCAAATTCTAATTTCCAGCTGCTAACTCAACAGAACAGTGGCCTCCCCTGGTATTATACAGTTGAAACTCAAGTGGAAAAAGTAGCTCAGAAAATATTTTGGATGCATGTACTTATTTCACCAAGAAGAGAGAACACGTGTAGAGCTCTGCAAATCTGCAGATATCCCCTTTATATCCTTGGATATTCTCACCTGCATATGTGGAATATCCAGGTATCCACAGCTCATTTTTGCAGATATGGATGTGGTCATGGATACGAATTTTGTCTCTAGACCCCTATAATTTGTGAATATCTGCTTTATATCTATGAGTATATGCATCTGTGGACATCAATGAGAATATCCGCAACTCATTTTTGCAGACACAGATGTGGACACAAATTCTCAGTATAAACTTCTGACCCAAAGACTCTTCTTGAAATTGGCAACCCACATAAAGCAGCATAAAAGGAAGTGAAGTTGTAGACTGACTCATGTACGAAACATGTCTTGCAGGAGAGCTCCTGGAATACCAAACAGCACTGTTTGAACTTAGCTGTTGTACAAGTCTCTAGAACTAAAGTCTGTACAAGGTCAGCCTGTCAAAAAAGAAAAAAATAGTCTGATAAAAAAGATTGACTGCAACAAGAACAACTTACCAACCATGACAAGAACTAAATCAAAAAGAACATTGACCCAAAAATGTAGCAGAATGTCAAAACTTGGGCATCAGAACCTCAGCACTACCTTATGAGTTCACAGTACTACTGACAGGTCATAACATGTATGCTTCACAGAACATCCCTCCCTGTATTTATAACACCACAAAATGTAGTGTGCATGGTCCTAAAGCTTCAGTCCTGGGTTATATGTAGAGACAGTTGGGAATCTTTTGACAGAAAATATCAATTTCTACGTAACTTTGGTCAGGAATATTTCTCGGGTCCAGGATAGAATTCTGGGAACAGAGAGCCTATCCCAGAATAGTCTGATGGTTAGGGCACTTGAGATGTGGGAGATCAAGTTTCAAATCCTTGCTCTGCTGATGAGGAATAAAAAAAAATCAAAAAAAAATTTTTTTCACAAAGCAGAATTCTTTTTTTCCAGCCCTTCTTATGGATTCCTCGAAGGATAATTTTTTTAAAATGCATATTTTTACCTCAGATCCTCCAATAAGATAACTTTAAAATAAATCTGTCCCAGACATTAGAGACACAAGGTAGATAATATCTTTTTTTTTTTTTGGACCAATTTTTGTTGGTGAGAAAGAGATGCTCTTTTTCTGGTCCCCATGAGGTCGCAATGCAGGCGGAGTCCTGATTTCCTTCCGGGTTCTCAAATCAATTCACACATCCCCAAGAAATTTAGCAGAATGTTTCCCGTCTTGGGGCTAATTTAGTAAACCCTTAGAAAGCAGAGTTTCTTTGACCTTTTCAGAATCAAACCATGAAGGAGAGCTTTATATAAGCACAAAAGCTTGTCTCTCACCAACAGAAGTTGGTCTAGTAAAGATATTACCTCATTCACGGTGTCTCTCTAATATCCTGGGGTAGACACAACTACAGCAACACTGCAGATCACAATTTGCATCCTTTTTGGAAAATGGCCTGCTCTGTACTGACCACAAAGATTTACTGCACAGATTTTGGGCTAGATCCTCAGTTTATGTAAATCAGCATATTTCTACTGACCTCTGATTGACAGCAAAAGAGCTATTTTACTCCAGTAAAAGATCTGGCACTCTTCTTTATTGACTGAATGCAGAGTATGTTAAGAACAAGGGAGAAAAAAAACCCACTAAACACTGTTAATCAAAAAATCAGTACAGCAAGACAGACATGGTAACAAGTAAATGAACAATTTCCCTTAAACTTCATATTGAATAGGCTAGGGTATTTTTCTCACTTCACAATCTGTCTGTATTAAATCAGATCATTTGTAGGATGTCCCTGATGTACAGTACTGTGCTGTACTATCTATAAAAGAATCTCATATTCCTTATTCCATAGTGATTACAATTTGAATAATCAGAAGCCTATACCTCCAGTAGTTAATGTTCATGCTTGAATATCATTTAAGCAAAACTGATGGGTTTTGACTAAATTAAGGACAAACCTGGTTATGTAAAATGTTTATCCCAGGAGACTTAGTAGGTTATAATCAAACATTAAAGGAAAAAATCTTGATTTAAGAAGCTGCATTGCGATAACTCAAAAAATCATTAATCTTCAATACTAACCAAAGACTCCTCTTTCACAAACTTTTTCATCAAATGTCAGATCTGTACTTTTATTAAAATCAGACAAAAATATACCTGAATATAACTCATTTTAATGAGGAATTCATTTCTTACAGATACTACAATTCCAATATTAACAGAAAAAATTAGCGAGATTATTCAAAAATGAGACTCTTGCTAAAAATGAGAATTTATTGTTTATAAAGGGTTTGAACATCTCAGTCACCATTTTCATATGCAAGGAACTGTAAGAGCTACACTGTGAATGGCAAAGTTGATGAAGCTTGTTCCTGAGTAGAAGAGTATAATTCTTACTTTCAGCAAGCCTGCTGGGAGTGGCATCTGTGCTAGCCTATGAAGCCTGTACTCATAAGTGCCATGTGTTCTGCCCTCAGTGCTGATTAAAAATGAAATTGCTTTAGCTAACAGGAGTCTAGATAGAACCTTTCCTCAATAATCAGAAGTTCAGACGACTGAAGAATGTTCAAAGAAGTCGTCCATCTGTTCATTCACCTCTAACCTTGTGGTAGGCTGAAGTCCCAAAGCAACACCCAATGATGTACAAACACTCTGTCTCAGTTCCACTCTCAGTTCTCATGTTAATTCACACATCCTCAGGAGAGTTAATATAATTAGTGTTCCCCCACTTGGAGCTAATTTACTAAGCCTTCAGAAAACAGAGTTCCTTTGTCTTAAATAAACAGACTTAAATGATTGGAGATGCCTATCTCCTAGTACTGGAAGGGACCTGGAAGGGTCATCAAGTCCAGTCCCCTGCCTTTACATCAAAACTAAGTACCATCCCTGGGTTTTGCCCCAGATCCCTAAATGGCCTCCTCAACGATTGAGCTCACAACACTGGGTTTAGCAAGCCAATGCTCAAACCACTGAGCTATCCCTCCCCCAAAGAGTTTGCCCCTTTCAAACTCAAACCCTTAATTCCTCAAATCTTCTAAATTACCTTTATTTCAGGACCTCTCTCTCTCTCCACTCCCTCTGTGCAGGAAAGTTCTACCACTCTTAATGCTTGACTTCTCTGGGAAAACTTTTTCCCATGTTTTTTCTTACACCCAGACCCTAGGCTCAAACTCCTTCTGCCTTGGGACAGGGATTCCACAGGCCTTGTTGGAATTCTACATGAATCCAGGCAAGCTTCCCCAGCTCACCATAATCCTGGCTTTTCCTTAGTAGAGCCTTCTTGCAGGTTTTTCCTAACTCTATGCTCACCTTAACTAGAAGCTGCATACAGGTAGTCATATGACTCAGGCACTTGACCCACCCTCCCCCATTCCTAATTTACTCTGTTTGAGAAATGTACTCCTTCTTCAAACTACCTATTTATAAACAGACCATGCCTTAGAGCAGTGTTGGGTGGGATCAGGCTCCCACTTCCCTTAAAGGGGTGCTAATACCCTTGTAGAATTCTATATACATCTCGCTGTCAGTTGAAGATCAGATATCAGTGAAAAGGTCTCTGGCTGATGCCGATTCTCAACATCGTCCAATAAGCATCATCTTAAGGCCAGATCTACACTACAGACTTATATCAGTAAAACTATATCACTCAGTTGTGTGAAAAATCCACATCCAGAGCAACATAGTTATACCAAACTAGCCTCTCCTTGTAGACAGCACTGTCTCCCACATAGGCATGCGCAGCACATTTCATTAGTGTGCGCACCCAAATAATTTTTTTAAAAAGCACTTTGACCCTCCCATTAGCCACACCCCTGGCCCCCTGTTAACCATGCTCCTAGCCCCCATTAGCCACGCCCCTGGAGGTAACCCTCTCCGGGCAAGATGAGCACATGACCAAAAGTAAAAAGTGTTATGTGACCCCCAACCAAAGGACTTTTCCCACCATCCTCCTACCAATAGGGATTAGTTTGCCCCCCTCCCCCATGCAACTATCCTGCAATTGCATTAATCCAATGTGTGTGACATTAATGCGGGGGTGGAGAGGCTGGGAGGGGGGGGGAAGTGTTCCCTCTAAGAGTTTCCTCCCATGAGCAGAATGAATTTTGTGTTGTGCACCAGTACCAAATTCATATGGCTTGTTTGGATGTATCATTGTGGCACCCAAGTTATTAATAAATATCTACCTTTCCCCTCTGCTGCCATGTTTCCTCCCCTTCCTCCATCAACTCCCCTGGTGCCTCCTGCCCCCCAATCCCTTACCCTCCTCTGCTGTCCTGACTCCTGCCCTTCTCACTGCCCTCAGCCTTCCTGAGACCTGCCCCTCCTCCACCAGCCCTTCTCTCCCCCCTGTGCCCACTCCTCCAGTATCCCCACTCTGATCATGTGAGCTACCCCTCCTCATCCCTTCGTCTAACACCTCCTTCGCCTCTCTCCTCTGGTGCTGGTCCCTCCCCTGCAGGTGTCTGCCCTTCTGCTTCACACCCAGAATCCCCTGGTACCTACACCTACCCTTGCCCCTGCATCCTCCTGGTGCCTCCCCTTTTCCTCACTGCCCCTGCCCCCTTTGCCCTTTTTTCCCTGATGCCCATCCCCTCACCACCCTCTGCCCCCATTCTCCTCATGCCCCTGTTCCTGCCCTCCAGCATATCTACCGCTCCCCCTAGCTTAGTGTCATCTACCGAGTTGCTGAGGGTGCAATCCATCCCCCCATCCAGGTCATTAATAAAGATGTTGAACAAAACCGGTTCAAGAACAGATCCTTGGGGCACTCCGCTAGAAACCGACTGCCAACCTAACATCGAGCAGTTGATCACTACCTATTGGGCCCGATAGTCTAGCCAGATTTCTATCCATCCTACAGGCCGTTTATCCAATCCATATTCCCTTAACTTGCTGGCAATAATATTGTGGGAGACCATATCAAAAGCTTTGCTAAAGTCAAGGTATATCACATACACTGATTTCCCATGTCCATAGAGCCAGTTAACTCATCATAGAAGCTAATCAGATTGGTCAGGCACGACTTGCCCTAATTGAATCCATGTTGACTATTCCTGATCACTTTCCTCTCTTCTGAGCGCTTCAAAATGGATTCCTTGAGAATTGCCTCCATGATTTTTCTGGGGACTGAGGTAAGGCTGACCGGTCTGTAGCTCCCTGGATCATCCTCCTTCCCTTTTTTAAAGATGGGCACTACATTTGCCTTTTTCCAATCATCTCGGATCTCTCCTGATCTCGACGAGTTTTCAAAGATAATGGCCAAAGGCTCCACAATGACATTTGCCAACTCCCTCAGTACCCTCAGATGCATTAAATCCGGGCCCATGGATTTGTGTATGTTTCGCTTTTCTAAATAGTTCCTAACTTGTTCTTTACCCACCAAGGGCTGTCTACCTCCATCCCATATTGTGTCAACTAGTGCATTTGTCTGGGAGCTGACCTTGTCCGTGAAGACAGAGGCAAAGAAAGCATTGAGTACTTCGGCTTTTCCCATATCATCTGTCCCTAGGTTACCTCCCTCATCCAGTAAGGCCCCCATACCCTCTCTGATCACCCTCTTATTGCTAACATGCCTGTAGAAACCTTTCTTGTTATCCTTCACATCCCTTGCTAGCTGCAAATCCAATTGTGCTTTTACCTTCCTGATAACTCCCCTGCATTCTTGAGCAATATATTTATACTCCTCCATAGTCATCTGTCCAAGTTTCCACTTCTTGTAAGCTTCCTTTTTGTGTTTAAGATCACCAAGGATTTCCCCTGTAAGCCAATCTGGTCTCCTACCTCTCTTGCTACGCATTAGGATGGCTTCTTCCTGTGCCTTTAATAAGGCTTCTTTAAAATACTGCCAGCTGTCCTGGACTCCTTTCCCCTTCATGTAAGCATCCCAGGGTATCCTGCCTATAAGTTCTCTCAGGGAGTCAAAGTCTGCTTTTCTGAAGTCCAGGGTGTGTATTTTGCTACTCTCCTTTCTTCCTTTGGTCAGGATCCTGAAATATACCATCTCATGATCACTGCTTCCCAGGTTGTCACCCACCTCTACCTCCCCCACTAGTTCCTCCCTGTTGTGAACATCAGGTCAAGCTGTGCATGGCCCCTGGTCGGTTCCTTCATCACTTGTATCAAGAAGTTATCCCCAACATTCTCCAAAAACTTCCGGGATTGTCTATGTACTACTGTATTGGTCTCCCAACAGATGTCAGGGTGATTAAAGTCACCCATGAGAACCAGGGCCTGAGATCTGGACGCTTCTGTCAGTTGTCCAGAGAAAGTCTCACCTACCTCATCCACCTGATCCGGTGGTCTATAGCAGACACCAAGCACAACATCACCCTTGTTGCTCCTGCCTCTGAACTTAACCCATAGACTCTCTTTTCTCCCTCTAAATACTGGAGCTCTGAGCAATCATACTGCTCTCTTGCATACAATGCAATTCCTCCTCTTTTTCTCCCCCACCTGTTCTTCCTGAAGAGTTTATACCCTTCCATGACAGTGCGCATGCGAGTCATCCCACCAAGTCTCCGTTATTCCAATCAAATCATAGTTCTTCGACTAGGCCAGGGTTTCTAATTCTTCCTGTTTGTTTCCCAGGCTTCTTGCATTTGTGTACAAACATCTTAAATTAGAGTATGTCTACATTAAAAACATTACAGCAGCAGAGCTGCAGCAGTGCCATTCTAGTGTGCTTTATAAATGTAAGGGGTTCTTCCATCATTATACTAAATCCACCTCTCTGAGAGGCAATAGCTAGGTGGATGGAAAAAATCTTCCATCAATCTAACAGCATCTACCCTGCAGCTTAGGTTGGATTAATTACATTGCACTGGACATGAACACTTTCACCACTTTGAGAGATGTAGGTAAGTCAACCAAACTTTGTAGAGAAGCCCTGCAGCAGCTAAAGCCTCTACGGCACATCATCAAGGATCTACAAACTATCTTGGAAGCAGGGGCACCAACATATTCCACATGCTCCTGGGCAAAGTGTGGAGGTAGAGTAAGCATTGTGATCCCAAAAGGGGTGGGGCCTCAAGAGGAAGGGGCAGAGTTGGGACAGTCAGCCCTAAGTGCCACCTAGAGTACTCCCCGCTTGCCCCCAGGCAGCCCTCAGCACTGTCTGAAACACACAGAGCAGTGCTCTGATGGCAATTTAAAGGGCCCATTGCCAGTCCTCTTTGAATCACTGGGCCCTCTTTGCCCCCAGTGGTGGGCCTGCCTGGAATATGATCCCTCACTCTCACAAACCTTGGGAGACAGGCTAGTACACTCTCACAAACAGCCCCCCAACAAGGGTGGAATTTCTGGAAGGTGGGAGGGCAGCAGCCGTGTGATCTGTGATGGGGCTTGCTTTTCATCCCATTCACCAGACACTAAGGGAGTGCCCGAAAAGTTTTTGCATTCCGTGTATGCATCTCACACCTGGCTAGTGAACTCCCTTCAGCAGCCAGGTGTGAGAGGCACGCACGGAATGCAAGTACTTTCCTCTCACTCCCTTAGTGTCCAGGGAAAGGGATGAAAAGCAAGCTGCATCCTGGAATGCAGAGCTGCTGCCTCCCCCTACCCTCCAGAAATTCCACCCTTACCCCACAACCTGAAGGAAATACTCACCATCGACTAGACACCACACAACAAAAACACTAACCCAGGATCCAATCCCTGCAACAAACCCTGTTGTCAATTTTGTCCACATCTCTAGCCAAGTGACATCATCATAGCATCCAACCACATCATCTACACCATAAGGGGTTAGTTCACCTACACATCTACTAATGTGATACAGGTTGAAACTCTCTTAAATGGGATTCTCTGGTCTGGCAACATCCATGGTCTGACATGGATGTTGCTGGACCAGAGAGTCCCGGTGGAGGGCTAGTGGCAAGGATCCCTGCAGGGCCGTGGGCTGTCCACAGCGAGTTGACAGTGGGGCCATTCAGTGCATGGCAGTGGGGTTGGGAGGCACATGCATGGCTGCCCAGCTGGCCTGGGAGCTGCAGGAGTTTGGTGGGGCACAGGTCCACAGTGTGCAGCTGCCCAGCAGGTCTCAGAACCCCAGCACAGTGCACGCAGCTGCCCTGTGGGTCCAGGATCCCCAGTGCAGCATGCATGGCTGCCCTGCAGGTCCCAGAGCCCCAGTACGGAAGCCAGTGAGACCCGAAGCCATCGCAGTGATAGCTGCCCAGGATGGTCGGCAGGACAGTGGAGACAGCTGGCTGGGCAGGGCAAGCTGGCAGCAGAGGGGGGATCCAAAAATGACCTTCCTCAGTCCAGCAAAATCCTTCATCCAGGACTGGTCAGGTCCCAAAGGTACCAGACCAGGGACGTCCAACCTGTATATGCCATCATGTTCTAGCAATGCCCCTCTGCCATGTACATTTGTGAAGAGACAGTCTGATTTGACTAAAGAATGGACATAAATCAGACACCAAGAATGGTAGTATTCAAAAGCTAGTAGAAAAACACTTCAACCTCCCTAGACACTCAGTAACACACTTGAAAGTTGTCATTCTTTAACAAAAAAAACTTAAAAACCAAACTTCAGTGTGAAACAGCAGAGCTGGAATTTATATGCAAACTTGACACTATCAGACTGGATCTCACTACAAAAAGGAATTTTCCCTCTTTTAATATATACATCTTCTCATCAACTATTGGGATTTGGCCACATTCACCCTGATTGAATTGACATTGTTAGCCCTGATCCTCCTCATAGTAATGAAACACACCCATCTTTGCTTGTGTATATATCCTAGCCAAACTGAAGTTTCCACTTCATGCATCTGACATACTGGGTTCTAAGCCTTGAAAGCTTATGTCCAAATAAATGTTAGTTTTTAAGGTGCCACAGGACTCCTCATTGTTTTTGCTGAAGCTGACTAATATGGCTATTCCTCTGAAACCTCTGCCATGCTTCTTGCCATCAGCTTTTTTAGAAATAAGATGAAAAGAACCATGGTGCAATAATCACCCCAAGATTAGGAACAGATAACATGAATCAAAGCTGTTTTAAAATAAGAATAAGGATTAGTATCACAATAGCCAAAAAAAAGCTCAGCTTTCCATCTGTTAACTATTGTTGAACAATGAAACAAAACCCGCTGAGTTCAAACATCGACCTCTAAATCATTGTGAATCTAATCACAATAGGGAAATGAAAGAATGGTTTAATGAATTAGTAGGAAAAGGGACAATTGTTTTCTTATTTCTTATATCTCTAGTGGCATGTAAATCTGAATAAAATACAATTTTAGTGTTAGGCTAACAATTGGAAGCAGTGTGTGTACACACAGCCCTCAGAATCAGATTTAATTATTAATGGCTTAGATAATTAAGAAACACATATTAATGCATTAATGAGTGGCATGTTACTATAGGTATAGAATAATCTAATGTATTGTAAATATAAATTATCATATTTATTCTAGTTCCCCTATTGGGCTATATAGTATGATGTTTATCATTTTTTCCTTGTTAGTTCAAAAATAGAGCTCTCTCCTTTATATGGAGAGGCTGGTTTATTCACCTTTTGAAAAAAATACATTTGTGTAGAGACTATCTATTTCTAGAAAGTCGCAGAAAAGTTTTAAACTCTGACAAACAGCTATTAATATTGCATGAGGTTTCTTAGTCCCATCTAGTGGTCAGAAAATAACACTGCTACATGAGCAATAATCTCAGCAGATCTCCAGATTTATTATTTACTTAAACACAGTAGTCATATCACTATTTCCAATACTAGCTCAAGGTCCACTAAGATCTTGGTAAACATAAACCTAAATATTATATGTTAAGCACTGGTCATATGTTGGGCATACCTGCTCCCAGTAGTAACTCTACAGAAACTGATGCCTTCCTTCAACACTGGATTTGTCTAAGGACAGCTATTATTGGTTTTATTTTGTAGCTGACTTTTCTTCTTGAGAATATTTTCTTGTAGCAAATATCAGTCTGTAATGATATTCTATAAAGTGCCATGTGCTGGCAGCAGAATAAAGAGACCTTTACAGATATTGTGGGATGTATTACAATTAATATAATCTTAAAACCAAACAAGATAATTCTAAAATATCATCTGTTTCTGATTCCACTACATAGAGTTTTGAGACAGACTGATCCCTGCTGTTAGAACAGGCACAATCTTTTATTGCCAAGAAAAGTAATACTTAAAATTATTTAAGATGTTGAAGGTTGAAATATTTGCTACAATAAATAATATCCAGGAAAATATGAACATACATGTGAAAAAATAATGGGGGTGAAATGTTAATAATGTGGAAAAATAGTACTTAGAAACTCCCATTTCAATAAGATAACATTACATATTACTTTTAACAGCATGTACACACGGTGATTGGCTGCCATGTCATTAAACACTTCCTTCTGGGAAGAACATTGATTTTAATCATTGTAGGCTAGATTTTTATTTTAGGCACAGTGCTACAAGCAGGAGATGGTATATAAACTGCACCACCTCTGAAATAAGACTGTTAGGTGGCTGTGGTTCAACAACATACTTCTGGGTCACAGTTACTCAGTTACTTATACTAGCAGCAAATTACTGTGTGCCCTACACAAGACCAGCTACACTGGCCAGTAACTAGAGAGCAGAGCTCAGGTTGTGCCCATGTCCTGCTTACTCATGCTTGTTTGCTGCTCACTTGTTCTGAGGACAGAGTGCTCACTCACTCCTGAATGCCCAAACCCAAGGTCCTAGTTATCCACTCCCTCTTACTCCATTTGTGGGGGTGTATGATCCCAGTCACAATCTAACCAGTTGTTAAAAGTCTAATTCAATTGGTTTTGTAATGTGACTGTTTTCTTCACAGCTTTCAGTGCAAGGTTTCTCTTTGAAACATGGAAATGCAATGTGATCAGTTCTTTTTTAAAACTGTATTTCATATACACTGTGGATTTGCTCAGTGAGTAAGAGAAGGGAAACGTGGAATGTATAACATACAGTGCAAAATAAAAAAGAGTATGTATATTCTACCTCAGAGACCACTACCATTTTACTAAGGGCCATCTCATCTTGATCTCACAGAATGGGCAAATGGAGTCATACTGCTGGTCCATCTAGTCAATATCCCGCCTTCTGACCATGGCCAATGCCAGGTGCTTAGAGGGAATGACCAAAACAAAGCAACCATCAAGTCAGCCATTGCATATTATCCTGTCCCAGTTTCAGGCAGACAACAGTTATGGGATACCCTTGAGCATGGGGTTGCATCTCTGATTTATTGGCTAATAACCACAGATGAACTTTGCCTCCATTAATGTACCAAATTCTATTTTCTACTCAGTTATATTTCTGGCATTCACAACATCCCCTAAGCAATGCCTGTGTAGCTAATTATGTAAGTCTAAAATGTAATAAAAAATTTAGTAAAAAACCCACTCCACAGTGACCACTGACCCACATCAGGTGACTTGGGACTAGGCTGTGGGATTGAAATCGTTGTGTAGACATTTGGGCTCACAGTTGAACCCTGAGCCTAGGACCCTCCCCCTTTGCTGGGTCCCAGAGCTGAGATCAGATATCTACAAAGCCATTTTACAACTCCTCAGCCTGGGCCACATGAATCCAATTCAGCTGACCCAGGCCAGCCACTGGTGTTCAATTGCTGTGCAGATATACCCTTACAGACTTTTCGGAAATATATAACTCACTAGGAAATAGCTTTTAAAAATTCTCTCTCCTGTTTACATATTCAAGCATCAAAACTTAATTGAAAGATTAAAGTAGTAGAAGATATGAATAAAAGCTGAAGAATGAACATTAAGCTTTAATACACTCTAGGTTCATCAAAGACTTAGAGCTGACATGCATACTGAAATTACATTTAGGTCATGGAGATTACTGTATTATTATATGGGCAAACCAAATTATATTGAGTCAAAGGAAGACTAGCATCTGAAGTTACATTACACAAGAAGCACAAATTTATTCTACAACCCCCTCATTTATTTAGCTTCTACCAACATATCAAAGCAAACTTGACTAAAATTTTATTCAGCTGTATTCAGAATACAAATGTAATTTTTTTTAAAGAGAAAATGACTGGGAAAAATACCCTGGTGCATTGAACAGAAGAAAGAAGCCTAGAATGTCTGCCGGTAAAGAGATACTGATAACAACCTATATTAGTTGCAGACAAATGCTGGCATGTGTATTACAGAATATTAAAAGCTGACATAGATGTCAAGAGTTTGAGTCAAGGACTCTTTATCTGTATTGAACTAACTAGTGATCACACTTTCAGTATAAGATGGACACATTCTTGGGATATATTTAGCTGATTAAAGCTTTGGGGGTTACATGTTGGAGAGGAATATATTTTTAACCCTGTGAGTAAATCATGTCTTTAAAGTAGTATGGCTTTACTGTACTATAAAATAGTAGTATGGGTTTTTTAGGAGTGCAATTTAACACATCAGGATGCACTATTTTTAAAGGCCACTTCTTCACTTTACCTATATCATGCCAATTAATATAGTGATTGAATATATCAGTAGGTATAATACCGGATTCTCCTTTTTCTGGAAAGAGATGTTTCCAGTGATTGTAACACAACACTCCACAGCGCCTACTACTGGTCACTTGGGAATTAGCTCATTTCAGCCCTGGAGCACCCACTTCTGGCTGGTGTCTTGTCTGCTGTTACCTGTTATTGGCTGCACTACTTTATGTTAGGACCTAAGTCCCTCCCAGACTGTGACATCCTTCCCTCTGGATACTGCCCTATCACAGTGCTGCCACACTCTGGGGTCCTCTCCCTTAGAGAATCCCTAAGCCCCTATACTCACCTTGCCTAAGTGACCCACTGCCAGTCTTCATCTAGCCCCTGCCAAACTGCAGTCTGAAGTGGCTACGCATCATTGGCAAGGGGGTATGGACCTTTTGCCTTGGCCTATCCTGGCTGCCTTTCTGCAGCCCTAGTAGCCTCGGGACTTGCTTCAGGCCCTGCAGCCTGGGAGCATACCTGGCCAGAGCTTCCCCAGCTCTGCCTGCCTTTCCCCACCCCTGCTCTAACTCAGGAAGCTTCTAGCCTCCCTGGCACATAGGTCCCTCCTGCTCCACAGCTGGAGCAAGAGAGAGTGAGTCTCTGCCCCTCCAGAAGCACTTATTTATACAGTCCCCGCTGGGTCCTAATTGTCTGCCTCTGCCTTAGCTGCTGGCTCCACTGCTCCAGCCCTCTCCCAGGGCTAGATTTTAAAGGGCCAGTGCAGAACAGATACCCCATCACAATGAAACATCCACACACAATAGTGGATTGACCTGTTGCTATTGTAGATAGAACCAGGACCTTGCAAAGCCCATGACCACATATTTTCCCAAACACACACTTCTTCTCGTCTTAACTCAGGGGTGGGGAACCTAAGTTGCCTGAATCCGGTCCCTGACGCTTAGGACTCCCCCACAGCATTGGGGAAACTGGGCTGGCGCTCCAGACCTACCACCACCACCTCCCCGTGGGGCTGGAGCACACAAAATCTATTAGCCTGGGGGGAGTGTCTTTCCTTCTCCGTCAGGATCCATGTCAACGATGGTGTTCTGTTTAGTTTAGTTTTGCTTTCCTTCTCACTTGTGTGTAGCCCCCAACTGATTTTTGTGTGGGTCAGTAGCCCCTGACCCAAAAAAAGGTTGTTCTTAACTGAACAACGCTAGATGGTGTTTCTACCTGACATGGGTACAGGGGACTGGACTTGATGACCTCTCAATGTTCCTTCCAGATTGATTATTCTAATCATGCCTTAGCACTTGATAGCTGTGTTAACATTATGAAATTCTACCAAAAACATTTCCAGCAACACTAACACTCAATATTAATCAATGTTAGCACCAGTAAGATCCATTGTGTTCCCAATCACACTCATGGCTTCCAGCATTTTTACCAGCTTATTAGTTATACTCCAGGCATGATTGACATGGTGGTAAACATAGAGGCTGCGTCTAGACTGGCATGATTTTGTGGAAATACTTTTAACGGAAAAGTTTTTCCATTAAAAGTATTTCCGCAAAAGCACGAATAGATTGGCACGGATGCTTTTGCGCAAAAGCATCCGTGGCCAATCTAGATGCAATTTTGTGCAAGAAAGCCCCGATCGCTATGTAGCCATCGGGGCTTTTTTGCACAAAACGGTTCTTCCCTGTCTACACTGGCCCTCTTGAGCAAGTATTCTTGCGCAAGAGGGCTTTATCCCGAGCGGAAGCGTGAAAGTATTTGCACAAGAAGCACAGATTTTGTACATTAGAAAGTCAGTATTCTTGCACAAATTCAAGCGGCCAGTGTAGACAGCTAGCAAATTTTTGCGCAAAAGCATTTGCTTTTGCACAAAATCTTGCCAGTCTAGATGCACCCAGATATGTCCACAGAAGACTTGTTTGCATTCCTATTGCACCACAGATTGAAAATGGTTGGAATCTTTCTATAAAATTTCTTGGAATAATCAAGTACAGTTTTATGGAAACTGTTCTCATTGAGTGAAACACAGTCATGAGTTCCGTGTGACCAAGAAAGTTATGATACCAGCTGGGAGGGAAAAGTGAGTGAGTACATACATGGGATAATTACTGTTATTCTGCTTTTACTTACAGTTTGTACAAGCCCTATACGGGGAATATAATCTTAAACAGGAATACCAAATAAAAACAGCAAATCATGGTTTACAGTCCTCTGAGCTTCAGAGCACAGCTGTGTCTCGTTATCAAGTCAGATATTTTTCTGCACAATTTTAGCATATCATTATTTTACCCCATCCACTAGAAAATCCACTAGAGGCTAGGTTTGTCAATCAAATCTAGGTACAGGCGCCAATAAAAACCACCCCACAAGCTGATAATATTATGTTTTTGCCTAGTATTAATATTATAATATAGATAGTATTATACCTTTGATGCTTAAAAGGAGTACTTTTTTGAGCTCCTTGTTTGTAGGTAGATCAGATAGCATAAGTGGGTTTTTCAGAACCAAGTGGGACCAGTCTAATTGCCATTTGCTGAACCAGTATTGTTATCAATGGTAGTTATTTTCAAAAAGTTTCAAAAAGAGCAACTCATTGAGACAAAAAAAGGTACTGTAAGGATCCCATCAGATGAATTGACAACACTGATTGCCCAAAGTCCTCACTTCAACATCCCTTACTGGGCTACAATGGTGTGCAGTAGATGATAACCCTTTCAAAAGGATTTTTTGCTGACCACTTCCAATGGAAGTATTTTATTAGAGTCTGCCTTTTTCATGCTGTATCTTTACCACAGTATTAATTTATGATCCCCGAACTTCCACAGCTAATATGACTATTACAGTTTTGGTCCTCGTTAAGCTGAAGTTTGCCTCATTTAGCTAAATCATTTCTTACCCTTCAGAAAGTCAAATATATCCTCTATGTGTCTATTATCCTAATCTTCCCTGACACATTCATTTGATTCTCCGCTTCTTCTGTTATCTCTTTCCTTCCCATACATCTCCTATGAAATGTTCTATGTTTTCTGCTCTCTCCTCTATCCCACTTGTATCATTCTCTCCCTCCACTTATTTTCCCCACACCCTTCCTGTTCTTAATTTACTAATTCTTCTCTATTTCCTTAATTCACTTACTAATTTTTGTTTCCCTTCCCTGCTGCCAATTACTCTGGTAGCTCTGTGGGAAAGAGAAAAATAAGAAACTTACAAGACTCTTGCTCTTTAAAAAATGCTGAGATCCCACATAGCTAACAGAAAGTGGAATGAAATAATAGAGAAAAAAGGCTTCTCCATCATACAGTATCATGTACATGCAGCCCAGCTCTAATTAAGGTTTAATTTACCTGATAACCCAAAACAGCTCCTTTGGAGCCATTGTGGTTCTTTGAGTAAGTACATCTTCAATTTGAGTACTAATCTTGAGAACTCATAGTAATTACCCAATAGACTTTAATGGCGCCTTCCCAGCTGTTATGTTCTATCATACACTGTAAATTTGTCTTTTGGCAGTTTTTAAACATGATTTTTGACCTAAAAGACAATGAGAATTTTCAAGCAGTTGTTTATAAGCTACTATGTAAATCATTCTAAGTGCAGATGTTTTTGAATCAGTATAATAGCTCTATCAAAATCACTGTGGTCTGTAGTGCTAATCAGCCTCCTAGGTTTAAGCAGACACTTTCCATACTGTACAAATTGTTATTTATGCTCTCAAAACAAAATAAAGCAGGCTTTATAAAAAAAAATATTTTTGGAGCTTAACCTTCATATGCTAAGTTCTTTTGGAACTAGTTTTTGGTTTGTTTGGTTTATTTACCAACTTGGAATCCATGGATAACTACGATTGATAATGGAACTGTCAAGCAAAGAGAGACAGACTTGAGATTAAAGCAGTGTATAAGGACCCTAGTACTGTGGGATCCATTCTTGGTTCTGCTATAAACTTCCTGTGTAACCTTGGACAACTCACTTAGTCCCTCTGCACCTAATTTCTTTTTCTGTAAAATGAGATTAATAATATTTCCTTTCTTGTGCCATGTTTATCTTGTTTATTTTTATTGTAAGCTCTTAAGGCAAGGATAGACTCTTACTACATATATACATAGGAGGGATGTGAGCTTGTTTGGCAGTTTTTAGTATTACTATAGTACAAATAAAGAACAATAATATAAATGCTGACATATCTGACCTGTTGCTTAATTTGTCCATTTAAATTGCTAATTTTTCTTTTCAGAAGTTTTTATAGAAAAAATTAAGCCCATATGTGGTATAAAAATTACTGACAAAACAAAAAAAATCCATCAGCTTTCTAAGGAGAAAATCCTTTTCTTATTTAATTATAAATAAACCTGTTAACATAACTAGGATTAAATGAGCACCAGGATTAAAGGAATAAAAAAATCCATTTTTCAATGTTCTTTCAAATTACATACGAACAAGCTTCCTCATCCTGAGTATAAATTTTGCAGTTGTGTATTTAGCTGCAAATGTCTCCAGATATCACTGATGTACAGAACAGTTCACACTCTGGCAATCTAATTCTGATCTCACACCAGTGTAAATGAGAAGGCCACTGAAAAGGTTGGTTGGAATTGGGCCTTTGGGTTCCAACCCATTTTTTGGTTGCTCATGTACAATGATCTGCATTCTTGAATCTGTCAAACCAGCCTCTTTTTAGCTGGAAAAATACATATAGATGCACACAAAAATATGATAGTAAATTCCTTGGGACAAAATGTCCCTGGCTCTAGTATGGTTTTCAGAGTGCAAGGACAAAGAGGGGTGAGGGGCTGAGAGACTTCTCATGCTCCCCCACCCCCAAGCTCCGATTGGCCTGGGGGCAGGAGAGCATGCAAAGTCTCTTTCCTCCCTCCCACCCTCCCTTCTCCTCCACTGCCACTGGGGAGCACAGCACTTAGAGTATGTCTACACTACCACCCTAGTTCGAACTAAGGTGGCTAATGTAGGCAACCAAAGTTTCAAATGAAGCCCGGGCACCGCTATTTTTAAAGCCTCAGTAGTGCGGACTCCGTGCTCATGGCTACACACGGCACGGAGTAGGTAGTTCAAATTAGGCTGCACGAGGAGTAACGGTAGTTTGAATTAGAAAGCCTAATTCGAACTACCTACTCCGTGCCGCGTGGGCACGGAGTCCGAACTGCCGGGGCTTTAAAAATGGCGGCGCCCGGCAAGATGCAAATGAAGCCCGGGATATTTAAATCCCGGGCTTCATTTTCAACTTCGGTTGCTTACATTAACCACCCTAGTTCGAACTATGGTAGTAGTGTAGACATACCCATAGAGGGAACCACCAGATGTTCAAAATGGCGACAGTTCCCTCTGTGACCCTGGCAGGAGGCGTGAGAATTTGTGCACTCCTCTGCCCCCAGCTGGGATAATTGGCCTGGGGATGGGGAATCGCACAAAATCTCCTCCTTCCTCCCCCTCCAGGGGCATGTGGCACAGAGTGAACCACTAGCTATTCAAAACAGCTGGCAGTTCTCTCTACTTGCCACATGATCCTGACAGGAGCAAGAAATTTTGCGTGCTTCTCCACCCCCAGATCCTGCTCCCAGATGCGATGATTGGCCTGCACAGGGTGGAGAGTGTGAATTCTCTCACTCCCCAGGGATGAGCAGCTCTAAGCTACACATGGAGGGAACCTTCTGGAGCTGCCTGGGGGGCTGCTGGAGGAGGGAGCCTGCCTTGGGAACCCTATTGGGCTGCTGGTCAGGAGCTAAGGTAAGTTACTCCTGCCTCTAGTACCTCAGCCCCTGCCTCTTGCACCTCACCTCATCCCATTTCCCAACTCCCAGGCCACTATCCCTTCCTGCCCTAGGTCTCCACCCAAATCCTCTGTACACATATCCCACCCCCAGGTCACAATTCCCTCCCAGACTCTGTACTCCCTGTTATACTCCTCTCCTAGGTCCAAATTTACTCCTGCACCCCTACTGCTTCCCAGAAACTGCACCTCAATTTCCTGCCACAGGTTACAATCCCTTACTTCACCTAAACTCCCTTTCAGACCCCACACCCTCTCTTGCACACTAATCCTCTACCCCAAGCTCCCTTCTGCACCCGACCTCCATTGTCAACCATGTACCCCCTCCATAGAGAAGTGCTGCTCTGGACCACTTCCCAAAATTTTGGACTGCCCCCTCCTATCAAAAATTATTGCCCTTCCATGCCCTAACAAGTCCAGGGACATATTAATTTTAGGCTAACAGTTAAAACCACATTAATCCTTATTTAACCCATTGTAAGCATATAATTCCACAAAGGGAAAAAAAGTTTAATCAAGCTCAAGAAACTCCTACAATTTTTCTAAATTTAGGCTGTATGAGAAGAGCACACTCACTTATCATCAGTGCCTCCTGCCTTCTGTGTGTCCTGCTAATTTTTTTCCCACTCCTGGTGCCCCCTGTAGGTTGTTAGCTGCAGTAGGTGGGTCTTCAGTGGCTCATAAGGACATAAGAATGGTCACACTGGGTCAGACAAAGTCTATCTAGCCCAGCATACTGTCTTTTGACAATGGCCAATGCCAGATGCCTGAGAAAGTAAGGGAAGAACTGAACCAGACCCTGCATTGGTTGAGAATAGAACCTAGACCAACTGTTTGGAAGGTAGCCATGCTAACTACTATACCACCAATACTCCCTTCATTGAGAGGACCAGCAAGAAAATTTATGACAAATATTTCCCCCAACTCTACCCATCACCAATGTCAAATCTGCCAGAGACTGAGTGCTGATAAAGTCCTTCCAGATGTTTACCAACTTCTTGTTACTGGTCTGCTAGATCTGAGGTGTCCCTCTCTGTGGCTGGATGTTGTATTGCACTCAGACGACTTACTTGTCTTGGTCACCATTTGTTTTGTAGTTTTATGGATGTCAGTAACAGTATCACTACACAATGCATTTATGTGGAACAGCAAGTATAACGTTTATTGCAAGCACAAGGGCCAACAGACTTCCCAGGCCCCTGGGTAAGGTGAGGGGGGTGGCTCTGCACTTCTGGAAGGGGTAGGGCCTCAGGCAAAGGAGTCCAGGTTGGGGACAACCAGCCCTAAGCACTGCCTGGAGCATGCCCCCCACACACACCCTGCTCCAGGCAGCACTCAGAGGCACCCAGAGTGCACCACGCAGTGTTACAGTGGTGATTTAAAGGGCCAAGAACTCAGGCCACTGCTGTGCTTGCAGGCCTTGGGGCAATTGCACCCTTTGCCTCTCCATCAGTGGGCCAGATTGCAGAAGCTTTCCCTGTATTACTTGTGAGATAGCACAGAAAACAATGAGCAAATATGATTTTTGGACCTCTGTGAAATTATAAACTTGGTCTAGTTGTTTAAGCTGCTGTGCACTGACTATACAGGCAAGACATGAAACAGAATAAGTGGTCACATATGTTAAAGTAAAAGGGTATTGAATTTCAGCTCTATCATTGATATTCCCATTCCTTTCATTCAAGGTAATAGAAAATGATAGGCAGGATTTAAATGATTCAGAACACAGGCTCAGGGAAGATAAACATCCACAAGTTCAGAGGTTTACTCAGAAATTATCATTCAAACCTTATTTTTCTAGAAAAATCAAGCCAGGAATCTTGTAAGGTCAGACCTTCCTCCAACATCTCCAGTGCTGCCTACAGTCAGACAGATTGAAAATACAACACTAGCACCGGCATATTGGTAATTCTGCTTCTAGTCCTGACTGGAACCTAAAATAATTTTTAAAGCATAATCATAGTAATACTTATATCCACAGAGGTTCTCTTCAAAGCAAAGACAAATGCTAACTAATTCCATTTCTGTAAATTAAAAAAAGGGTTATCTGCATTTTGCAAGTGGGAATACTATGGAAGATAGGTTGATTTGCCTTAAATGATTCTCAGAGCAACGCTGAGACCACTAACCATAGCTCTCTCCTGTGATAAAACTGACATAAATGCACTCAAAATATTAATCAGGCTTTTTTCTTAGAGTCCATTTCAAATCTGGGTCAGAATTTGTCATTCTTCCTCTTTCACTCAAACTTGTTTCCCAATCTTTTGTCGCAATTTAAAATAGAAAGAATTTCTCTGTAGCAGCTCGTGCAGAAATATCTACTTTGATTCAGTGGCCGAGTGGAAGGATGAATGATTGGATGTATAATAGTAGAACACTTCTCAAAGAGGTTTCTAAATTGCATAGAATTAGGAAATAAATCTACATTTAGTGATGCTTACGGTTGTGGTAGAACACAACCCATCAACCCTAAACCTTAAAAGCATGGCAATTAGAAATGAAAGGGAGAGACATATGCATTCCTTTCCATTTCCTTATTCCCTACTACATAATTGATAACACATTCCAGTGTTCCATACGGCTGTCACTTCGATCTCCAACCGATGTTCACATAAAATATATACTTACAGCTTCACCACATTTTCTCTCTACCAAAAAACCTTATCAGTTACTTCAGACTTGTTATGTCAATTATATCAACAGATCATGGTGAGTTTCATGTTCTGCACATAGAGGTCTCTCACCTTCCAGCACTGGGACAGCGTCTCTCTGCTACCCACCCGCTGCACTCATCCCTGTACTACTTTATCCATCTGACCCTCTCACTCCACCTCCAGACTGCATCTACCTAAATCCCAATCACTAGCTGCTCTATATTCTCCTCCCACCTCCAAACATTCAGCCCACTCAACCCACCTGTCTTTCTCCATTACTTCTCCAGTTTACTCTTGTGTACAAATGGATACTGTGACCGAGCGCAGATGCCCCGCCACTGGTCGGGCACTGTGGCGGAGAGCTGCTGCTGCCTAACCCTGCCCCCACACCCTTGCGGCGCATGCTCATGACAGATGCTGGGTGCTTTAAATGCCAGCAGTGGGGCAGCCAAAAGGGGCAGAAGTCCACCTGGGCCGGAGCCCAGGAGCAGGTGGATGTTTGGGGAAACATCCCTCACCCCCCCCCTGCGGGATAGAGACCCGGGCAGGCCACCCCTCCATGCAGAAGACCTGTCTCCGCAGCCGGGGGAAGAGCAGACAGTGGCAGCTGGACAGTCTGATGACTCCTCTGCAGGTGAAACAGCCGGTGTCCCCGAGACCGGCACCCTTGACCCGAGTGCACAATCGTGAGTGCGGGCGCGGTAGGAAGAGGCCCAGGGCAGGCATTGGGCCGAGTGGTTGGTGGGTTGCGGCAAGGAACCCTCCCCCCAGCCTTAAAGGATTTGACATCTAGACCCATGGGGCCCTGGGCCAGGACCCGGAGGAGAAGGAGGGTCCAGGTTCCCTTACCCCATCCTAAGCAAACATTGGGCAGAGTCCCAATCAGAACTGACCCGAGCTGCACGGTTCTTAGCAGCGATAAACTTATTGATAATCCAGCCGCCCCAGAGGGCATCGGACTGGAAAGGGGAGCACTTAAGGGATGCTCAGGGCAAACTGTAATCCCTGGGGTTTGTAGATGGCATGTGGGGTGTGAAGTCTGAAGGGTCAGGATGGAATTAGGTACACCCAGGGCAGAGGAACAATGAGCAAGAAGCATTAGCTTCTCTCGTCCCATGGACGTCCCTCCCATGGTCTAGAGCAAGAGCACAGTGCAGCCCACAGTGCCTCCCACCCACCAGGGCTAAGTAGAAGGGGTCATGGAGGGCCACCTCCTGACAGTCACCATTTGAATCCTTGCAGCTCACTCAGGTCCATTTCTTCACAATCAATACAGCGAAAGCCTTCCCATTCTTTCCTTTCCAAATTACACCCTTTTTCTGGCAGATGCTCCATCATTGCCCATCCAATTGTTGCTCAACTGAATCTCTTTTTCTCTGACAATCAGAATACATAATTTCAGGTGAAATGCTGTCTCTTTTTAATAAGGGTCTTAAATTATTGCTACCAACTCACCATTATTCATTTCCAGTATGTTAAGTTCAGTATTGTTCTGACCAAGAGATATACAGTTAATAGTCTGTGTACCTTCAAGGTATTTGGTCTAATGGTTCCTTTTACAGAATATATAAACAGTTCTGGTATAAGTCTACTTTTCAAGCCAATAGTCTGAATGGTTGGGTAATTTACCGTATATTGCCCTCCTACAGTTGAGTGCTGGGGAAATTAATTTAATTTTGTCCAGTCTTGAAACAAGTGTTTGACTAAATGCAATTAGTTTCCTGATACGTGAACAAAGCCAGGACAAGATTTAATTACTTTTATAGAAACCTGATCTAATGCATAAGGCAGATTTTCTTTCAATATCTAATGGACCTTGCCAGAATCGTTATAGGTAAATCACCCAACATACTAGAGTAATTACTCTAATGTTTCTTTTCAAAGGTACAATACGTATTGCTAATAAGTACCCATGTTACAGGTACATCTGTATGCTGGACACTATCTTTTCTGTTTTCTAGAGTGTATTCAAATTTACCTACTGGATAACTATGAAAACGTATGTGTAATAATTTTGTGGAAAAGTTTCTATATAATATGATTATTAGCATAGTATTTGCCAGACTAATCAGTTCTAGTTAATCTTGGCTCTGACAGTGGACAGTACTAGATGCTTCAAAAGAAGAAGAAGAAGATTCTGTAATGGATAATTATGAAATATCTTGTGAATACAGAGAACTTCTCTCTTTCTTTCCCCTTCCTCCCTCCCCTACACCCTTCTTCTCCTTCCTCCCTCCCATTATCTAGGATTTTGTTTATTGCACTGAAACATGAGGGATTATAGCCTTCCTAATGTTACTGTAGATAGTCTCATTATTCATATAAATCTGTAATCCTTTTTCAACACCATGGAGCTCATGGCTTCAATTATATTCCGTGGCAGTAATCTCCACACATTAATTATGTGTTGTGGAAAAAACATATCTCCAAGTTTTACATGTATTGCCTTTTAATTTCATTGAATGTGTTCTTTTAATATGGGAAAGGACAAATAGGACTGCCAAATGTATCTTCTCTGTATCATTATTTTCTATAGCTAACCCTTTCATAAGTCTCTTGTCTAAATAGTTTCAAATCACTCATTAGCATAGTTTCTCTCTATGCCTCAAACCATTTTTATTCTACTTCTATGCCTGCTACCATTTATGCTTCTGTATATTAAGGGACAGTCTATACTACTCAGGAGCCTGGCAATTAGGCCACCTACTGCAGCAGCAGCAGCCAGAGCCCCAGGCCCTTTAAATTGCCTCCAGAGCCGCATGCGGTGAACTCCGGGTGGTGCAGGAAAGCGCACTCTGAGGGTGGCTGTGTGACCTGGCTGCCCCAGTCCTGTTTCTTCCATCTGAGCCCCTGCACCATCCCTCTTCTGAGAGTACAGAGGCAGGGCCCCCCACATCTTTCCCAGGGACCTAACAATTATGTCGGCCTTCCTGATGGGGAGAGCTCTCTCCCAGCAGCATAATTACTCCAAGAGCTGGAAGCTATGTAAATGGGAAGAATGGACAGTTGTTAGGTGGCTACAGCCTGTGTGACAAAGACACACACAGACACAGACACACCTCGAGCAACACAAGGTCTATCAATTTAAGCAGTACTATGGTACTGCACTTACTCTCATTAGGACTGAATTTCCATTTTTTGAAGGATAACAGTTTTCTTCAAATAACATTTTGAACTTTATCACATATAATTGTATTCATTTTAGCATTAGCATTTCTGTACTTGATTACAAAGGGGGACATCTGAACTGGAATTCATTTGCAAACTCAACGCTATCAATTTAGGATTACACTGCAAAGGCAATTTCCCCTTTTTTGATATTTACATCTCCACATCAAATGCTGTGAACAATGCATCTGATGAAGTGGGTTTTTACCCTTAAATAAATAAATCAGGTAGTCTCTAAAGTGCCACAGGACTCATTGTTTTTGCAGATGCAGATTACCCTTCTGAGACCTTTCTGCCCTGTTTCACATCTCACTTAAGCAGAATACCAAACCAAACACATACAACTAAACTGATTTAATCCACAATTTAGTAATTTGAAAATTAGCTACATAGCAATATTATATAAATCTAGATCAAAGATGATGCTGACAACATTGAAGAGGATAGAATGGTGAAATGTAGTCATGTACCTAAGACTAAGGATTTAAAGATTAGAAGTTGAAAGGCAGTATAGTGAGAGGTTCCTCATATTTTGATTGCAATATTGATCCTTTGATAACAATAATCTAAATGCAGTTGGCCAAAATAATCCTTTTTACTCCATTAACTACAACAGAACTTGATCCCGTGGAGTTACAGTGGGAATAAAATAGACCTCATACTTTTTTAGATCATAACTTCTCATTAGTATAAATTCAAACTCAAGAGAATTAGAACTCTAGCCCTGGCTGAAATGTTCTAGTCTAAATATCCAGGCATATTTACTTTTGGTCAAAATGTTCTAGTGGTTTTCCAAGGGTAGAAAAAAACCTGAACATTTTTCCTTTTGGAAAACATTTTTGGGCTCAATCAAAATGGTTTTCAATTTTTGATAACTCAAAAATATTATGTAAAGCCAAAAAATGCCCTAAAATAGTTTTAGAAAACTGATTATAATGGGAAACTCCAAACACCCAATTTCGTTCACCTCTCACCAAAAGAGGGGAAATTTTTTCTATCAGCCTGTTCTAGATTCTCCCTCATGGAGATTTTCTATTACCCCTAAACAAAGCATGTAAGGCATAAAAGAAAACCTTATTCTTTACAGCAGAATTCAAATCTTAGGAAAGCAAACATTCTCTCTCTGACTACTTTTGGCCTGAATCTTCTCCCACTGAAATCAATAGGAACATAAGCAGGACCTTGTGCCATTTATATTTTAGTAATTGGTCACAACATACCATAGTGGGTTCAGGGATACTATGTTTTCATTACTGCCTGTTTGGCTTTTTCTCAGACAGCCTGCCTATATTGTCATATTGATCACATACAGAGCCAATTAATCTATTGAGTTTCCCCTTCCCCTTCCTAAGGGATCTTGATAAACAGCTATTGAGTCTTTCCCATTCTGTGCTAGAAAAGCAGCAGACAAAAGTTCCAATGTCACTCTGCATACTTTATTTTCCTTAGTGTATTTTTTAGTTCTAGAAAAAGTTTTGTTCTCCAACCATTCATGAACAGTGAAGGCCACGCTGTCACTCTTTCAAAAGATTTATGAGCTGAATGAACAGAAAATGACTGAATGGAGGAAATATGTCTTTCAAGAAAATCAAAGCAAAAAATAAAAGAAAGCAATATTTTTGAAACTAAGAACCAATATTGTGAGAGACTAATGACACTTGATTTTATTTTTTTATTTAGATAGATAGATAGATAGATAGATAGATAGATAGATAGATAGATAGATAGATAGATAGATAGATAGATAGATAGATAGATAGATAGATAGATAGATAGATATTTATACACACACACACATGGGGGGGCTTACACAAAAAAATTGATTAGCTAGGTCAGGTGATGCACATACTAGGTCATCTTTTCCACATTTACCTGTCATCTGCATTTTGTCAATGTCTCAGAATCAATAATATTATTGCACTTTGCACTTATGGAGCACTTAAGACTCAAACAGTCTTAATAAGCATAGGCATTATAATTATCCTGAATTTACACAGGAGAAAAATAAAGTCTGGGATTAGAATAGAGAGGGCAGATTGGTGTGAATTCTCATAGTATCATATCATTTTTCAATTAAAGAGAGTTTTGAAAAAAATTGTGACTAGTTTTATTTAGAACAAATCCAAGGACTTACCACAAAAGCAGGCTGTTACCACTGAGAATTCAGTTCTTACTGGCTGTGTGTGAATACTAAAATCTGGGAAGCATGGGAGCATTTACAGATCTATAGAATTTCCTTTCACTGAGGGTCTGCTCCTGTGGTCTAGGTCCCCTGCTCTAAAGACAAGGCAAAAAGAACAAGATTTAGATGAGTAGATGCACTGAAACAACATCTAGGGGCAGCTCCTGAGCTGTTGTAAATTCCAATAACTCCATGAAAATGCCAATATTTCAATACATTCAGACAGCAGAAAAATGAATAATGGTAACTGCACAGATATAATATACTTAGACTTTTAACTTAGAATCACAGAACATTCTGATTTTAAAAATAGGCACTAAACAATATCAATACAACACATACCACAGGGATTAAAAGGTGGCTTATTGACAGATCTCAACAGTTGTGAGGGAATCCTCATCAAAGAGGGTTGATTCCAGTGGGGTTCTACAGGGATCAGTAGTGTGCTCAACATTATCCAACATTTTCATCACTGATCTGGAAGTAAATATAAAACTGCTGCTGATAAAATTTACTGCAAGTGTCACAAAGACTGGTGGAGTGGAAAACGGGACAGGGAAGTCAAACAGAGCAATCTGGATCACGTGGTAACCCGGGTCCACTGCAACAAAATATGTTTTAAAAACCAAATGCCAAGTTATACATCTAGGAACAAGAAACTCAGACCAACTTTGCAAAACTGCATCCTGGAAAATAGTGACTCAAAAGGATTTAGGGGTCAGGGCAGACAAGCAGCTCAACATCAATTCCTAGTGTGATGCTGTGGCATAAACAGCAAACACATTCCTTTGGATACATAAATAAGAAAAATAAGCAGGAGTAGGGAGGTGGTTTTACTTATGTATCCAGCATTGGTGAGACAAATAGTAGAATGTTGTCACACTTAAGGGGCAAGTTCCACCTGTGATCTCTGCTCTAATCTTCCAAGAGTACTCTGTCTGATTTTCACCCTCATTTAGGCAGGCTCATTAAAATTCCCTGTTTCACCAATCGTACTGTCATGGTTACAGGAGAAGATGTACCCTAGTTCTCTTTGAAGTTATAATGGGGCAATCCCTCAGGTGGAACCAATCATTGACTGGATGTGGCAGGCCCAATTTCCAATTAAAATGACAGGCATAGCTGTAGCTGGCATCTACAATAAACTATTCTCCAAAATCCTGTGAGCAGCAGCTGAGTAAAGTGAGTCCAAAAAAGCTCCTTCCAAACATATTGTCTATTCATCCAAAAATATATAGTAAGCAGGGGAAATGCTGAAAGCCACAAAATATCTTCACACTTAGGTCTAAGTTTGGACAAGCAGATCATAGACCCATACTGTCAGGTACCTGGCTCTGTCTGACCACCCTCCATGAACAGTGTCCGACAAACACTCTTCTTGTCTTAAAAAAAAAAAAAAGCCTTTTTAAACCTGTGAGTGCCCTTTTGTTCTCAAGTTCTCAGTCTTTGAAAATCAGGTGTGTCACTTTTCCTGTAAGCAACATCTTTCCTTATAGTGTTATTGTTCCTTTTGTAACCATTCTGCTGGGAAGGCCTGGCAGTAACCAGGGCTGGGTTCAATATCTTGGGGTCCATCTCACACAGAACCGGCTCGAGCCCATCCCAGTAATCTGGGAAATTCACACATCCCTGGGTGCCTCTGAGAGGCAATGCTTCCCCACTTGCAAGGACAGAGTCTGAGTGTAGGAAAGAAACATTTAATGAAACAGAGAGAGAAGTCATACGGCATTAACTTGGGGAAAACACCACAAACAGAGTTCATCACCCAAACATGAGCTAAGCCCTCCCAGCCAAGAATCACCTGAAGCCCGAAGAGTCTGACACCCCAAAAGTCTCTGTCCCTGATCAGTGCCACTCAGAGTCCCAAACTTCACCTGCAGGGTTTCACCTCCCAACCTGGGTAGAAATGGGAGTGGGGAGAGAGATAGGCAGCACCTTATGACACTCTGCCAACCTCCACCAGCTGTCTTGTCCCACACCACCGGACGCTCTGCTGGTCACCTGCCGCCACTCCTCACCTGCCGCTGCTGCTGGTCGCCACTCCTCGCCTGCCACTGCTCTGTGCATGCCGCTGGTCACCTGCTACTGCTCTGCGCCACACCGCTGGTTGCCGCTCCTTGCCTGCCATTGCTCCATGCCACACTGCTGGTTGCTGCGCCGCACCACGCCACTGGTCGCCACTCCTCACCGGCCGCTGCTCCTACCAGCCACGCCACCAGCCAGTGATTCCCACCAGCCACTCTGCTGGTCACCGCCACTTCGCTGGCTGCAATGGGTCTGGCTCTCAGCCAAACCAGTGATTTCAGCTCTCAGTGATTGCAACTCTTTAGCCACCAGCTGGACTGGCAAAGGAATCCAGCTTCTACTGGACTAGCAAAAGAAAAGACTTCTCAGGGAGTCTGCTTTAGGTCTGTCCTTTAAACAAGGGGGAAAGAGGCAGGTTGGGCCAGTCTTACAGCTCACACCTGGCAGGTGCGAAGCAGGTTGACTCAAGTCCTTTAACCCTTCCCCCCAGCACAGTTCTCTCAACTCTGGAAGGGGGAGGCTCCCCTGCAAGCACTGGTGGCATGTTTTACAGTTCCCACATTTAGGGGTAGCATGATTAGTGACCCTCACAACAGCTTCAATTTATTTACAATTCTCCACATTCCATTCCAACACTGACCCTCCATCAGCCCTCCTCATATTCTCTCCTCATCTTGGCATGATCTGTATTTACATATCAACAGTTAACAGTTAATTATCTTGCAGAGCTAAACAATTGTAGCGGGCACACTCACCTCTCCTTTTAGCTGGCTGATAGCAAGCAGCAGTTCAGCCCCTGCTTACACTTTAAATGCCATTAAATTGTTTATGCACAGATGTCTTTGACTATTCTTTTGTTTCCATCCCTTCTAGATAACAAGGCAATGCAATATCAAGAAAGTAAATTGAAGTACAGATAATTGTGATAAAAATAGTACAGATTGTGACACCATACCCTATATTTGTGTAACCCTTCTGACAGGTAGTGCCAGCAGCAGCCAGGGCTGGGTTCAATATCCAGGGGTTCCTTTTCATCCACCCGACACAGAACTGGCTCAAGCCCCCACCCAGTACCCTGGGAAATTCACACATACCCCTGGGCACTTCTGAAAGGCAATGCTTTCCCACTGGCAAGCACAGAGTCGAAGTATAGAAAAGAAATTTTTAATGAAAGAAGGAGAGAAGTAATGTGGCATTAGCTTTGGAAAACATCACAGAGTTCATAACCAAACCATGAGTTAACGTCCCAGTTCAAGTGGAATGAGCAATCTCCTTTCATTCTCAGGCTCACAAATCCAGCAATGTAAGTGTCCCATTCACAAGTCCAACCGTTCTCTGTACCCCATTAACAGTTGCTTCCCTTTATCAGGACATATCAGAGCTCAGAGGTGATTTGCAGAGCTCACCTCCCATATTTAGGGGTGTGGGGATAGGAGGCATCTCACCAACTCCATTGGTCACTTGCCACTGCTCCTACCAGCCACCTGCCTAACTCTTGCAACCTGCCAGCTGCCCTGCTGGCTGCCTGCTGCCACTCCCACCAGCTGCCTGCCAGTCGTTTGTTCCTGACAGCTGCCCTGCTGGCCACCTGCTACTGATGGGTTTGGATCTGGGCCAAACCTAGTGATTTCAGCACTCTCTGATTCCAGCTTATCAGTGATTTGAGCTGTTGACCCACAACGCAGGCCAGCAGAAAATAAAGAGACTCCTTCTGGAGTCTGTTTTAATTCTATCATAAAATGTGTGGGGGAGAGGAAGAGGAAGAGAGAAAGAGGTTGAACCAGTCTTACAGCTCATGATTGGAGGGTATTGTAGCCTTCTGGTTCAGAGCTCTGCTCTTTCCCCCAATCCAATCCAGTTGAATCTGGAAGGAAAAGACTTATCCTTCCGAGATTCTTTACAAGGACAGTGTCTCTCCCGAAATTCCTGGTGGTCATATTTTACAATTCCTACATTTAGGGTTAACATGGTTTGTAACCCCACAACAGCCAAATTAGTTACAATAGGCAAAATACCATTCTAACAATTGACCATCCATCAGGTGTATAGCACTGGCTGAACTGTATTTATATAAGCACACCCAGGATTTCTTTCCCATTCCAGCATGAACTGTATTTACATAACAACAGATGAATACCTTACAAGGTTAAACAACTGAGTGAGCACAACCACATCCAGGATTCCTTTCACCTTCCAGTTGGCTGCATTGGAAGCAGAGATTCAAACCCTGCTTATATTTGGCATAGTAACAGTAACATAATTACGATGCATTTTGTACAAGATGGGTCACATAACGTATCATTAGAAAAATTACAATTTGCTAAATAGGATTATCCTATTTTTATACATGTACCATTTTTGCATCTGAAGTTATAAATATTGACTGTGGTCCTATATTTCAAATGGGCTTACTCTGGAAAATACTGAGTTATAACAGTGAAGAAGCCAGATAGTACTAATAGCTCATCAACAAAGACAATGAGCTGGGGAACAGCTTAGCCTTCCTTGTAAAGATTCCAGCCAGCCTGTAAGTAATGGCTGCTATGACTCTGCAAAGCCATGTTACTATACTACGGCTACGTCCAGACTACAAGCCTCTATTGAAAGAGAGTGTCTAGACTTCAAGCAGATTTTTCGAAAAAGCAAGCTGCTTTTTTTGAAAGAGAGTCTAGATGCTCTATTTTGAAAAAGCACAGTTTGCATTCAATAGCCTCTTTTTTTTTGAAAGACTATTTTCGAAAAAGGCATTATTCCTCATAAAATGAGGTTTACCGCGATTGAAAAAACTGCCGCATTCTTATGATTTACTTTCAAAAGAACGTGGCTGCAGTCTAGACACAGGTGAATTTTTTTTTTTTTAAAAAAAGGCTACTTTTTAAAAAAAACACCTGTAGTCTAGACACACCCTACATTTCCCTCAGCTCCATTTTAGGTACCTGTATTTTTCCACAAACTAGTCTAGGAACCAAGTTTGAAAATAATGTTCCTGCCATATAGAAAAAAATATCTAAAATAGGGAGTGACATCATCTGCTGTTCTTCACTCCTCCATAACTCAACACCTGAAGAGAAGCTCCAAAAGAAAAATATTTGGAATGGAAGTGGGGAATCCAAGCTACAAAGCACGTGCAGCTTATGCTCTGAAAATCTGAAAAATTGTTAATTCATATTTCTAGTATCTTAGATTTAGCTTGTGGTTTTGTTTATTTACTGGGTAATCTGCTATCATTTATAATAACTTAAAATGTATCTTTACTGGTTAATAAACTTCCTTTGCTTTATCTAAACCAGTGTGACTTTGAGTAAAGTGTCTGGGAGAAAATTTCAACTTGTATTGCTTAATACAAGTGTATTGTGCATATCCTTTCAAATCAAGAGGAGAGTGGACTTTATGAGTTTACACGGTAAAGGTCCCTATGTAGTTCATGATGGTACAATTTTGATTTACATTCCAGCAAGGGTGCAGAGTGGAGAAGCTGGGAAATTGACTATTGTCTCTTGCCTGTCTTTGAGAAAGGCACTCAGGTAGCTCCATTTGAGAATGTGGTGCCACCTGCTGTTGTGTTGGGTGACCGCAAGGCCTAAAGAGGCCATGAATCACCAACAAAGCAATATAGGAAAGGCCAGTTGAGCTGAGAGATTAAAAGGGCACAGCAGTCCTCATAGCTCCCAAACTATACTCTGGCCCAGGTTGCGTCTAAACTGGCAAGTTTTTCCGCAAAAGCAATTGCTTTTGTGGAAAAACTTGCCAGCTGTCTACACTGGCCCTTGAATTTCCGCAAGAACATTGATGATCTCATGTAAGATTGTCAGTGTTCTTGCGGAAATACTATGCTGCTCCTGTTCAGGCAAAAGCCCTCTTGCAAATGCTTTTGCGGAAAAAGAGGGCCAGTGTAGACAACGCGGTATTGTTTTGCGCAAAAAAGCCCCGATCGCGAAAATGGTGATCAGGGCTTTCTTCCACAAAACCGCGTCTAGATTGGCACGGACGCTTCTCCGCAAAAAGTGCTTTTGCAGAACAGCGTCTGTGCCAATCTAGACGCTCTTTTCCGCAAATGCTTTTAACGGAAAAACTTTTCCATTAAAAGCATTTGCAGAAAATCATGCCAGTCTAGACGTAGCCTGAGTGTGTTAACACATCACGTGGATATCCCTATGTTCTCTACAATTGTGCACAGTTCTGGGGTCCAGATTTTGAAAAGGATGTTGAATAACTGGAGATGATATAGAAAGATCCACAAAAAATATTCAGAGATTAGAGAAAATGCCTTATAGTGAGAAATGTGAAGAGCTTTCTGCTTATCTTATAGAATGAAGACTGAAGGTTGACTTCATTTAAATGTATAAGTATCTTCATGGGAAGAAAATACTGGGCACTGAAGGGCATAAAAAGAATCAATGTAAGGTAAAGTCAGACAAATTTAAATGAGAAATTATGTATGAGTATTTAACAGTTAAAGTGACAACCATACCAATGAAAGTAATGGATACTTCAGATCAAGACCAGATAGATGCTTTTCTGGAAGATATGCTTTAGTCAAACAAGTTATGTGTTATTCCATCAAGGTAATGAATCAACTGAGATGTAATTGGGTGAAATTTATTGGCCTGTGATAAACAGGAAGTCTGATTAGAGTTTCTGCCTCCAACTTTATGCATCTATGAGAATAGAATTATCTATGGTCAAAGTTTACCATTGTAGAAATAAGGCTTGAATTTGTCCTTAATAAAGCTAATGAATATTTTTGTTCCAAACTTTTGAAACTGAAAACTGACAGATAATTTTTTCCTACAAGGATTGGTGTGTGTATGAAGAATTTTCCTTTTCTTTTTAATCAAAGAAATGAAAATTGAAATAATTTTCAAAATCTTTTTTGTTTAGTATTTTTTCAGTTTTGGGTTTTTCTCCTCTACTGGGATGAGGCATACCCGGGAGGTCAACAAATGCCTTTGATGTCGACTGCGGAGCGTCCAGACTACTGCGCTGAGCCGACAAACAGCTGATCGGCTCAGCACGGCACCCATTTAAATTTAAATGAAGCGGCGATTATTTAAATCGCTGCTTCATTTTCCTGTGCTGGGTAGTCTAATCTACATGCCTCTGTTGCCAGAGGCATGTAGTCTAGACGTACCCTAAGACTCTAAAACATGGTTCTTTGTTTTAGTACACACCTCTATTTAAAAAAGTATTGTAATTTTCAATATAAATACCATACTTCAAATCACAAATTTAAAAAAAATCACTTCTAAACATAATGATTGAGTCTTTAACTGTGCTTTCCCACTAAAGAAGTCATTTACAGTAGTGTAAATCAAGAGTAACTACACTAAAGTCAACCCAATATAAATCACTTTCTGCATTGTTTTAGTAATCCTTTTAACACAGAGAAATAAAACACTGAAAGTAACTGATATTGACATTCAAATTAATTAATATTTGGAAGAAATTACATCTCCTTGGAACTGATTTTAAATTTTATTCCCATCCTTCATACTCCAAACCAGCTTTTCTTGAACGCTTATTCACATTTCTCAGACTGAACATGAAAATAATTGTGATAAATGCTATACAGTGCTACTATATTTGACTATGATGGTGTCTCACAAGTAACTTATTCCATGATCCAATTAGTTTTTCATGGACAATTATAATTAAATTGTACTGAGTCTGAGGAGTTGGTTAGCATCCAGTTCTTCAATACTTATTCATATTAAATAGCAGTTACTCATGTGAGTGGCCTCATTCAAGTTCATAGAAATACTTGTGAGCAAGTGTTAATTGAGCTATGAGTAAAGAATGAAGACTCAGTCCTTTAGATAGTATATCCTCTTAAATGTTATTCATGTGATTTTGACAATATCGGAAGTAACTAAACTGTTCTCAGAGGAAATCGGATTTCAGACTTAGCGGGGGAGGGGGAGAGAGGGCAGGGCGGAGGAGAGAGAAAACAACAGAAAAGCAATAAAAATTAACCAGGACATAGGATAGAACTCCATTAAACAATAATAGACTTTGACCCTTTCATACAACTAGCTTAACTGATTCAGGGGCAAAATTGAGTTTTTTAATTGAAATTAAATATATTCATAATTAAATGTGTTCGTTTACAAGAAAATCAAGAAGAGCTCTGTGTAAGCTTGTAACCTTGACACTCTGACCAACAGAAGTTGGCTCAATACATGATATTCCCTCATACGCCTTTTCTCTCTAATATCCTGGGGTCAGCAGAGCTACAACTACACTGTATAATAATACAATGAATGCACTTTTAACTTATGAAATTAAGGAATATGAGACACAAAATTAACTTACATCGAGAAATAAGATATAAATTCATCTTTGAAATATTAGGACTGCTTTTTATAGAATTTTATATTCTGTGGATTATACACCCACTCAATTAACTTTCAAGGACTATTTGTAGACAATTAGGGTGACTTTTTCCATTGAAATTCAATAAGACTTGAATGGCTAATTCCCTTTGACACCTGGAAAATCTCAGGTGGAATTCTATATTACACACCAACCAGCTGTATCTAGACTGGCCAGTTTTTCCGGAAAATCAGCCGCTTTTCCGGAAAAACTTGCTAGTTGTCTACACTGGCCGCTTGAATTTCAGCAAAAGCACTGACTTCCTACTGTAAGAAATCAGTGCTTTTTGTGGAAATACTATGTTGCTCCCGTTCGGGCAAAAGTCCCTTTTGTGCAAAACTTTTGCATAAAAGGGCCAGTGTAGACAGCTGAGATTTGTTTTGCGCAAAAAAGCCCCAATCGCGAAAATGGCGATCGTGGCTTTTTTTGAGCAAAAGCGCATCTAGATTGGCTCAGACGCTTTTCCGCAAAAAGTGCTTTTGCGGAAAAGTGTCCGTGCCAATCTAGACGCTCTTTTCCGAAAATGCTTTTAATGGAAAACTTTTCCATTAAAAGCATTTCCGGAAAATCATGCCAGTCTAGACGTAGCCACCCTGAGTTCAACAAGTGACTTCAACTGCAATTGCTCCAAATTTAAGTTGATCTTCTAACTTCATCTATATAGAATCAGCTCCTGTTGTCATCATTTAGAGCCTAAGTGGTTGCCTTTCAATAAAAGTATCCAGAGTAAAAGGAGCTAGGAATAATTCCATGACACATGAACTCTTACACTACTAAATATCTTATCCAGGCTCTATTCAGATGTCTCTATCAATCATTAATTGTCTCCATCCCCATAGGATACAGCTATAGGTTTGACTCTCAGAAGCTTGCACACACAGATGCTTGGATCTTATTATCCAATATACTTTTAAAACCCGATTTTTATTTTCAGATATGGCAATGTTTGTCTTTGGTGCCTAAAATACAGTGAAAAAGGGCTTCCTGATCTTGTGCCATAGAAGTCAATGGAAGTTTCTCTCAAGCTGCAAAGCCAAATGCTGAGAAACAAAATACACTAGACCATAAACAAGGTACATGTATTGATAGTTTGCCCTTTAAATTAGAGATAGAGCAATATTGTTCCCTTGCTTTTTGTAATGGTTATTGAACTTCTAGCACCCGATAGAACAGACTAGGGATGTTAGCATGTAGTTGTTTACATGATTAATCAATAAGTATGAGCTTATTGGTTAATCCTAATGACCACATGAACCTCCCTCTTACTGCCTCCAGGAGCTGGTGCCTGTGGGGAGTCAGCTTTTAAGCCAGCTCCCCATGAATGGCAGCTCTCATGGAGCCCTCTACCCCCCCTCCCCACTGCCTCCTACAAAGGCAGCAGCATGGGCAGACAGGCAGAGTAGTGCTAGGTGGGAAGCCAGGTTAAAAGCTATCCCGCATGAGCACCAGCTCATGAGGAGCACCCTGCACCCCTCTGTGCTGCTGCCTGTCTATCCGAGACAGCAGTGTGGGATTAAGGAGGACAAGTGAGAGCTGGTACACACAGGAAACTATCTTTCAAGACAACTCCCCATGTATACCAGCTCCAGCTAAGTCGACTCTCCCCCCCCCCCCCCCCCCCCCGGCCCCATGCTGTTGCCTCTGTATCAGAGGCAGAAGTGTGAAGAGGCAGGCAGGAGCTGATATGCACAGGGAACTGACTTTTAAGCTGGTTCCCCATCTGTGCTGGTTTTCACAGAGTCACCTGTCTGCTTCCCTCACTGTCCTCCCACCCCACTGCTGCCTCAGATACAGAGGCAGCAGTGTAGGGGAGGGGAGCAGTTGGAAACCAGTACATGCAGTCCATGTGCATACCAGCTCCCATCGAACTGACTGAGACCCCACCTGCCTCTGATACAGAGGCAGCAGTGGGGAGAGAATGGGAGCTGGTACACCACCTCCTGCCTCCGCCACTGTGCCACACACGTGTAAATGTGTATCCACTGAAAATTTCAGCAGATACATGTTTACGCAAACAAACACTTTTTAATATCCCTATAACGAACAGACTAAAGAGTGAGGGATCCTTAATATACCAATGAAATGGTATTAGACTTGTCTTCAGCTCCTATATTCCCTGCATTAATTAGTTCTCTAGACAGATCTGGATAATTCTCTGGTTACAAAATTAATTAGAGAAAATGTGAAGCTATGCTATTAGAATTCCCCAAACAACTAAAAGACAAACTTTATATTTCCATTTTGATGTAACCTTTTGGGACTCAAATACTTTGAAATTCCTAACATATCTTATCTCTTCACACAAAACTTTCCCTGAATCCCTGTGAACAGTTAAGTGCAGAAGCAGATATTCTTCAGAATGGTAGGCCATATTGTCATTATTCAAATTAGCTAACCAGACTTTCACCCTGACTACCTAACCTACTTTTATATTATCCACAATTATTTCCATTTTCTAAATGGTACATTTTTTAGTTTCTGTGTGTTTAGAAAGACAAATTCAGGCATATGCTTAAAATATTGCTTGATTTGAAGTTTCAGAGTGGTAGCCATGTTAATCTGTAACATTAAAAACAATGTTAGTCTGTAACTTTAAAAATATCATATAAAGTGGGTTTTACCCATGCAAGCTCATGATACTATATATTTTGTTAGTTTCTAAGGTGCCACAGATGTACTCAATGCTTGATTTGAAATTGCCTATTTTTTAGTTGCATTATCAAGCTCCTCAGCCTCATGTCTTAGTTTATTATATGGTAAAACCCAAATCCTTTTTCTCAGGATTATGGGAGGTCCATCTATCTGCATTTAGTCCTAAAATGTGTCCCAAAATAGCTCCTTTAAAATCAATAGGAAGAGTACTGTTTTCTTCATGATGTAGCCTCATAGCATCAGAGATTATTATATCAATTGCAAACATTATTAAGTTAAAAAATACTCTTAGAATTTGGCAAGCTGTCCAGTTCAGATCTGGTAATAAAATAATCTAATTTAGCCCATTGTAGGATATCATTTTTGCAGCACAGCTGAGAAAAGTTTGGTACACAAGCTAAAAGTGAATGATTTATTATTCTTTTCTCAGTTTATCTAATTCCTCTTTCATTACGTTTGAATTTTTCAAGAGGAAATGTTTCATTCCTGAAATAGCACTTTACATATCTACACTTAAAAAACTATGTTAGAGGAAAACTAATCTGATTGCTAGTCAAATGAAATTCTTCCCAATCAAAATATCCTTGTTTTATAGAAATGCATTTATCTGGAAGAAAGTTCAAAGAATTACTGAGAATGTTACTGTAGTAAGATCAGGGCCTGAAGCAAAAGTCCATGTACCAGAGGCTTGGCTTGAAGCCTGAAGCCTAGCTAACAATAGACAAAACTTGGCTAATATAAAATACAGCTAAGATATGAGTAAGAGGCGGGCCCCTGCTCACAGAACTTGGCATGAACACAGTTAAGAGTGCAAAAACATTAATTGGTAATAGGTACCAACTGTAATAATTGGTACTGGTCATAAGTAGAAAGCACTTTCCAAAAGGATGGTACCACCGGCTCATTAAAAAAGACTTTGGTACCCATAGTCCCCACAGATTCTGACCAAGGTTCAAGAAAGGGACTAAAATGACAGTATGATGGATAGAGATGTTCTAATCGAACCACAAGGTGCAGGGTGGCATCTAAGTAATATCAGAGGGTGGCAATCTGACATCTCAGGAGTGATGTGTAACTTGTTTGTTGCTGTATATACAATAGTGTCTTGGAGGGGCATTCTGTCTGACCTAAGGGGTTGTGATGGATTCCCATCTCAACCCATAATCACTGACTGAGTCGGTCTATTGTTATGGGGTACGTCGTGGTTCATTGGAATCTAGACAACTATTATTGTACTTAATTTAAAAATAAATCTGGTGGGGAATCTTTGATCCTTATATGATTTGTGATCTTTGGGGCTCTCTCAGAGTCTGCTATGTTGACTACTTGTGCAAGTCAACATGGCACACATGATTAAGCGCGCACACACACACACACACACACACACACACACAGAGACAACTGGTTATTATCATTGAAGGAACAGAAGACATGTCAAGACACCACACCAGTAAATACTGACTACAATCGTTCCCAAGCAGCCAGTATTTACAGAAAGTGAGAAAATAATATTGGATAGCAAATTATGCTATGCAACAAAAATCTTATTGATACAAAAAATGTTACTTGTAATATCACAAGAGATATAATACAACACCCTGTTTCAACTACACCTAATAGCAGGTAAACCTACAAAATTCACCAAATGGGTGGTGTATTTGTTTGGGGAACTGAGAATACAGAGATGCTTTATAGCAGTCTTGAATCTGAGGCTACGTCTAGACTGCTGGCTTCTTTCGGAAGAAGCTTTTCCAGAAGAGATCTTCTGGAAAACGTATTTCGAAAGAGTGTCCACACAGTAAAAGTGCATCGAAAAAGCGATCTGCTATCTCGCATTTAAGTTGTTATTAGTCTGGATAGAGTGGCCAGCAGGGCACCCGTGCTGTTTCCTGGAAGCCTCTTCTTTTGAAAAAAAAATCCTCTTCCCCATTCACACATGCCTTTCTCCGAAAGAACTCTTTCAGAAAAAGGCTTCTTCCTCGGTTTACCGCTGTCTGAAAAAACCCCTGCGTTCTCGACTTTCTGTCAAAAGAATGCAATTGTAGTGTGGATGTAAGTGTAGTTTTCTGGGGAAAATGGCCATTTTTCCAGAAAACTCTGCAGTGTAGACATACCCAGAGAAATTTTAACAATTTCTTGAGAGGCAATAAAGTTATGCTTCAGAGGTATTAATGCGTTAATGTCAAATACACAGTACCAGAGACATGCATCCTTGAATACTCACTAGCATAATCTACTATCATTTCTTTTAATGATTATATAATGAATCTAACTCCTATGGTTAAATGAACAATGGTACTATAAAAAAATGAACTACTAAAGACTCAAAATATAGCTGAGAATATAATGTCCATTCTGGAAATGGGAGAAAAAATTACCAATCTGTGAATGATTAAATGAAAATGTTTACTGATATTTCTAAATCAGCTAGGATGGAATATAGTATAAAGAAGAGTTAAGAAACATGACAGGTCAATATAATGAGCTTTCCACAGGTGCCGAAATCCTGACTTTGCTCAAGTCAATGACAAAATTCAGAGACTTCAGTGGAATCAGGCTTCACTGACACTGACTATAGGCCATGGGCTCACTGTCTTTGGAGAAAAAAAGTACAAAAGATTGATGCTATAATGCAGAGATTAGAAATCTCACCAACCATGTGAGAGACGAAATTCAACTTCAGTGACTATTTTAGTATTTTATACAAAGTAGAACAGCTTTAACAGGAGAAATTGAGAAAGGTCACCCTCAAGAACCCACTACATAGGGCACACCTCAAGGAGGTGGGAGACCTGAACTCAAGTCCTTGCTCTACAGCAGGCAGACTGGAGATTTGAACCTCATTCTTCTATAGCCTTTGTGAATGTACGGGGAGATCCCAGGACCATCACTTCCAATTATGCTGTGCACGTGCCTCCATCCAGAAGACATGCTCTAAAATGGCCTTTGACCATGTGTACAGGTTTGGGCCCTACAGACAAGAGAACTACAAGTGGCGAACCCTACTGAAGCTTGCTCAGCTTCTGCTTGCCGGTGTCAAAATGAGGTAGCTTTGTGCATGCCCATAAGTAGAAATGCAGACACCCAAGAGGCTTTACCAGTGAAAATTTAGGCACGTGTGGAATTTAAAGCAGCAGCAATGATTTCAAGGTTCTAATTTTGGACTTTGAAGTGGAATTAAAAAGTGTACCTTGCACATCCCACACAAAGAGAGGTTATAATGACTCTCTAAGCACTTTCAGTCCTGGAGGACACACAAAATTTATACCAGTGTAAGCAATTTTTGTTAGATATGGAGGGGGAGCATTTACCAAAATCATTATAACTTCAAAGGGCCTCACAGTGTCACCCATTTTCTCTACCACTAATCAGAAAATTGCACTGTTTGGAAGAAGTCACTTCCATGCAATGAACACATTTCTTTTCTAGGTTGCTCAGCCTAATTGTTAACATTCTGTTCATGAGATTTCTTCGGAAAAATTCTAAAGCTTCTCTCATTCTGTTTCCCAATTAGGACAAATAAATTCTAAACTTGATGACCACATGTAAGAATTTTCCTAAGTCAAACTATATGTTTGAGTAAAGGTGGAGGTGGAGGTGGAGATGATACTTTGCCCAGACTAGTGAAAAGTAGATTCATCATGGTATCATACCAAAGCACATGTTAGTACTAGAAATAATGACAAGTTATATTATTGATCTATAACAGCAGTTCACAATCTTCAGGCCACGGACCTCTGGCTGCCAGGCTGCAGCAGCTCTGGGGCTGAGGTCTTCCACTCTTGCTGAGGTTGTTGAGAGAGGTTGTTCTCCTCTCAGTCAACCAGCATTGGGCAGGAGCAGGATCTCTTCCCGGACACGGAAGAGCACCTGGCTGTGCTGCAGGAGGGCTGTGCAGAGCCCAGCATGGCAGACTGAGAGCAGCTGCAATCTGGGCAGCAGCACTCAGCTGGTGTCTGGGAAGCAGAGCTAGGTGAGGGGGACGGGGCAGGCACTGGGGTTGGAGCTAGTTCTGGGGGATGTTGAGAGTGAGGAGCTCCCAGAGGCAGGGGCTGGTACTGGGGAGATCTGGAGGCAAAGCTAGTACTAGGGAGCTCTAAGGGGGGAGCTGAGATTGGGGGCTTGCACTGGGGGGCTCTGAGGGCAGGAGGCTGGCACTGGGTGGGCTGGGTGCAGGGGACTCTGGGGTGAGTGGCTGGTGCTGGTGGGGGTAATGGAGGGATGGGTGAATCTAGGGGTTGGGGCTGGCACCTGGGGGGGTCTAGGAGCCAGGGCTTTTGGAGGACTGGTAACATTTTATTGAATATCCATTATTTGCATAATAAATATGCAAATATGCAAATAATTTTTTCCAGTCCACCAAGAGTTTGTGACTGGGTTTGCCTGGCCCTGGTATAATTATGTTCACTGTTATCACAAGGAAAGGCCTGGTAATCCTGTAGAAAGGGATTAGCCAGTGACTCTGAATACCTGAGTTCTTTTCCAGCTCTACTACTGATCTGTGTGACCTGGAGTGAGTCACTTCATTTCTCCAGGCTTCCATTTCCTCTGACACTGTCCATTTTTCTTTTAGAGGGCTCAGTCCTTCAGGGCAGGAACTGTCTTGTTCAATATGAGAGCAGAGCCCCATAGTGTTGAGAGGGAAGTGCCCAGCACAATGGGGCTCTGCTCTCATCTGGGACTTTTATGTGATATTGTAATAAAAGTCAATGATAATAAGAACATAAGAACGGCCGTACTGGGTCAGACCAAAGGTCCATCTAGCCCAGTATCCCGTCTACCGACAGTGGCCAGCACCAGGTGCCCCAGAGGAGGTGGACCGAAGACAATGATCAAGCGATTTGTCTCCTGCCATCCCTCTCCAGCCTCTGACAAACAGAGGCCAAGGACACCATTTTATCCCCTGGCTAATAGCCTTTTATGGACCTAACCTCCATGAAATTATCTAGCTTCTCTTTAAACTCTATTATAGTCCTAGCCTTCACAGCCTCCTCTGGCAAGGAGTTCCACAGGTTGACTACACGCTGTGTGAAGAACTTTCTTTTATTAGTTTTAAACCTGCTCCCCATTAATTTCATTTGGTGTCCTCTAGTTCTTCTATTTAGGGAACTAATAAATAACTTTTCTTTATCGGCCCTCTCGACACCACTCATGATTTTATAGACCTCTATCATATTCCCCCCTCAGTCTTCTCTTTTCTAAACTGAAAAGTCCCAGTCACTTTAACCTCTCCTCATATGGGACCCGTTCCATACCCCTAATCATTTTAGTTGCCCTTTTCTGAACCCTTTCTAAGGCCAAAATATCTTTTTTGAGGTGAGGAGACCACATCTGTACACAGTATTCAAGATGTGGGCGTACCATAGTTTTATACAGGGGCAGTAAGATATTCTGTGTCTTATTTTCTATCCCTTTCTTAATAATTCCTAGCATCCTATTTGCCTTTTTGATCACCGCTGCACACTGTGTGGAAGTTTTCAGAGAACTGTCCACGATAACTCCAAGATCTCTTTCCTGATTTGTCGTAGCCAAATTAGCCCCCATCATACTGTACGTATAGTTGGGGTTATTTTTCCCGATGTGCATTACTTTACACTTATCCACGTTAAATTTCATTTGCCATTTTGTTGCCCAATCACTTAGTTTAGTGAGTTCCTTTTGAAGCTCTTCACAGTCTGCTTTGGTCTTAACTATCTTGAGCAGTTTGGTATCATCTGTAAATTTTACCACCTCACTGTTTACCTCTTTCGCTTGATCATTTATAAATAATAATAGCTTCACATTGGACCAAATGCTTAACCCTTCTTCCTAAAATGAATCATTAAAATAGTTTTGTTTTAGGGTCTCCATTTGTTTATCTTAGACTTACGGTTACGTTCTGTGTTGATTCAGTAGAATTTTCTGGGCATGTGTTATTCAAGCGAGCTTCCCCACTTCAGAGACATACTATGAATGCTGAGCTTTGACTAGCCAGGGAAGCTAGAGATCAGGCAAGATGGCATTAAAGCAAGTACTTTAAACCTGATAGCCAGGCAGGCCTGCTGAAAGCTGATATCCCTCTTGACCCTAATGGAAATAACGATGATTAGGTTAGGGACAGGACAATTTGGGAGGAAAAGACGGTGAGAAAAATACTGGACTATACGAAGAGGAAAATGATGAAGTCAGGATATAAGACATCTGGCTTTGAAGGAAGAGAGTTGTGTTTGTTCGAAGGAGAAGAAATAAAAATAATGCATCACAAAGGAGAGAAAGGGGGAAAAGAATTCAAAAAGTCGAGCTAAGTAGAAATAATCTGCATGTAGCTTTGAACTGCTGAGGAGTTTGAGGCGTGAGGCCTTCACTATTCAGATCAGTAGCAGTTCTTTGAAGGTTTTCCCTGCACCAATAACACTGACTGTCTGGGGATGGGCAAACAAGAAATGCTACCCTCGCCACATCCCAGAGGCCTGCATGTGGGCAGGAAATCTCATTCCTATTTTCTTCTGCCAGCTCTTTACCAATGGTAAGAGAGGACATGTGTTGCTGCTGCTGCTACAAAGATACAGCAAGCCAAATAGCCTCATTTCAGGGTTGGGGCTGGAAGCCCATGTTTATGTGGTTCCTCAGACCCTGCACTGTAAGAATCTGCCATTACCCATAGGAAAAGAGTTGCCCTAAAATAAGGGAAAGGAATCCATGGCAGGAAGGGGCAGGACTCAGGGATGGGAATGGACAGCCTGCCCCACCCCAGCCTACTGGGACTCCCACACCAAAATATGCGTGTTAACTGATGAGCCCAGGCTCATCAGTTAACCATGTAAATGGTTACACTTTCACAACCCTAACTTTGACTGTTAAGTAAACAGAAGTAAACACAAAATCTTATATACAACTCCACATTGAGATGTAGTTCCCACAGGAGAATATTTAAAACCAAACACCAATAACATTCCAAATTCCACATCTTGGACATTCATCATCAAACTCTTTTCCAAAGGTGGCCTGACTCTGCCACCCTTACTCTCATGAGTGGGCAGTTTCCTGTCTCTGGCCTGGTCTACATTAAACGGAAGAGTCGACTTAAGATACACAACTCCATCTATGTTAATTACGCAGCTGGAGTTAATGTATCTTAAATTGTGTTTTCGGGCTGGCCACACAGCAGGAGATCAACGGGAGCATAAGGGGACTTCCCTTAATCCTTGTGAGGAGCAGGACTGCTGGTGCCGACAGCAGTGCCTCTAAATTCAATTAGAGGGTCTTTGCTAGACATGCTAATTCAAGACCTGGAAGATCGGCTGCAGCAGTGTTGATCTTCCGCGTAGTGTAGACATGACCTCTGTGGGAAACCCCAGCAAAATCAGCAGTAGACTAAACTGGCTCTAAATGATCTGTTCTCGGGATGCCACAATTGGATGGCACTCAAAATGATTAATTTTTGTTCCACAGACAAATGTAAATGAAAATGCTCTCATTCCCCATGTACTGAATTTTTGATTGAAAGCCATAAATGTTGCCTTAGGCATGCTCAAGTCAGTTTAAGTCCTTCACGGCAGCATTCAAATCCTCAAAATATAGCAATAGACTGAGGTATATTACTAATGAATTTAAATATCAAGGTTTTTTTTCAAAATCAGGATGTTTATTTTAACACGTCTATTGAGATGTAGATTCGGAAAAATTATATTTATCCATTTTTTATCAATTCATGACAGCTATAAATTATTAATTTTATTATAGCAGCAGAATTGTACATTGACACACAAACATTCTTGGAAAGGGCTGTGGAATTAAGAATAATAAATATTTCAAAAATTAGAAAAGGCACAAAGTGCAGAAAATGTAACATCTCTTTCCTAGTTTCTTCTTATTTGTAGTACAAAGCCTTTTCTTTTCCTCATACAATTTGAAACAACAAACGAAACATCTGACCTAGTAGCCTATTGGCACTTTTCTCTTATTAGATTTAATAATTACAAAAACAATTATTATACAGACACTCCAAAGATAAGACCGAAAACATATCTCTTGGTCTCAACTTCCACCTGAGGCTCTTCTGCTGAATATGTGTTTGGTTTTAGTTTTTCTTCAGTGACCTTTTCTGGAGGCTCTCAGAAGAGGTTACATCCCCAAATAGGAAAATTTAATCTTCATGACTTCTCCTCTGTCAAAATTGAGATAATAGAATTTCCCCCTTTGGGTAAATGCTAGAGATCTACGGATTAAAAAAAATAAACATTATAAGGGCATGAACTTTCATGGTGCTTAGTGACTCCAGGATATACTGTGCATCTTCTTGTGCAATTGAGAGGAGAATGTACTGAATGTTTTCAGCAGTTGCCTGGCACTTTCCAAGGTTGATCCCCAATTGTTTATTTTTATTATTTCATTAACATCAATTTTCCATACAAATATTAACAAATCTTATTCAGAAATGTTAACTTTACTACATTCCTTTGTGTCTCATCCATCTAATATTAGCTATTTATTTTGCTCACATTCCAAATACTTTTTTATTCTTATTCTACCATGAAGAAGATCTAGATTCAATTCTTGTTATTTTCAATTAGTTTACTACTCAGTAAGGATACTGGAAAGAATTTCTAACACTGTAATGCACTGTCCTATTATAGACACTGTCTTGAAAAACAAGACTACTCTAAATTTTAAAAATACATTGGTCATACTGAATCATTCTCTCTCTACTGTGCTTCCCCCTGCCTTTTGCCATAAGGCAAACCCAGAAAACGGATGATAAGAATGGAATAGCAATATAGTGTGCTGTGCTATCAGGATGAAGATACATTTTTAAAGGATTAAAACTTCAAGGAAGGTTGAGCATTTGTAGTGCTGAGGCTGCTTCCTGTTCTGACTGCTCAACACAGATGTGCACAACTTTTGCCTGAATACCAGTTCTTTAAAAAGGAATACTCCAAGAGCACAATATTGGGCCCAGCCTTAGGACAAAGTGAGCAAGGTTGTTGCCTTGGGCCCCATGCCTTCAGAATCCCATGCAACCTGGCACCCACCGACCTGGCTGCTCATTCATTGCCCTGGCTGGGAGCTGCCCAGCTGGGTGGCGCACAGAATCACATCGTGCCACCTTGGTCCTCCTTTGAGCAGGGGGCAGGACTCAATGACCTCCTGAGGTCTCTTCCAGCCCTAGGATTCTAACTCTTTGGCCAGGCCTACACATTATGGCTTATTTTTTCTTTATTTACTGTGCAACAGAAAAATAAAGACCATATTAGACACTTCTGTTACCAGAAAGTGAAAACAACAGCATAAAAACCAACAGAGTACACCAAAGAATTGGACTTTGGAAAAGATTAATTCATATTTTTTAAAGCAAATGACAAGAAAACATTACAGTGAAAAGACTCTGGGGAGAGAAAACAGTCTAACTGAAAAAAAAATTTCAGAATACTACACCCACCAAAATAATATAAAAAATGTGTACATTAGTAAAGAGCATCTTTTAGTTGCTTAAATTTAATTAGAGGATATAAAAATACAGTCAATCAGTAGTACAGCTTTTAGCAGAACTAAAAAAGATGGCAGTATATTGCTACTTTGGACAATTTCTTGTAGGATAGGTGCATAGGGGTTAAAATATATGGAACACAAAAGCAGATACTGAACTAGCACACGCAGACTTTACACATAACGGCTATGGACATAGCTATTAGCTATGAGACCACAGAGAAATATAGAAATGTCAACCAGAGACTGCAGAGAATTATTTATTTTGTTCAATAAACCATTTTATATGCTCAGTAGCATACATTACTGAGCATGCATTCATCAACCAACACACTCATAGCAACTCATTTAAATGGACACCGACAACTTGAAATAACGATTTAAAAAAAATAGTTTAAAAAATAGTTTCAAGTGGTATGCCTGCCCCTGCCCATTTTTTATTTTATAATCATATTTTAAAAGTTTCTCTCACACCTGTTTCTGTATGAAAGGTCCACTGACTATGAAACAATTTTATGCCATCAATAGCACCTTCAGACTAAAAAAAAGGAACCTTTCCTTCGGCTGCAACAATCTGAGGTGTTATCTATGGCAACAATAGCTAAAGAAAAGAAAAGAAAAGAAAAGAAAAGAAAAGAAAAGAAAAGAAAAGAAAAGAAAAGAAAAGAAAAGAAAAGAAAAGAAAAGAAAAGAAAAGAAAAGAAAAGAAAAGAAAAGAAAAGATGTTTGGTTTGGGAATTTTTTTTATCCTGACAAGATCCTTTTAAGAATTTTATTGGTAGGTGAGCATATAATGCCCAAGAATCATATGCACTGCTGTGCTATATAAAAATTGTTAAAATATCAATATCATCTCTTTGCTGTCTTTGTTAGGCTCATAAGTGCTACCAAAACTGAAATAAAAGTACAAACTGAAGCTAAATATTTAGGTGTATGATATTTAAAAGATTATTTGCTGACAATCCAATGGGGTCAGTGCTCTGAATCTCCAGCAGCTGAAGGAAATGGAATAAAGTCCAAAATCTAGGGTAGAAAAGACAAGCAATGAACAAAGCCATATGAATTTTAGGAATGTTGTCCCTCCCATAGGACCCCCCAGGCAGGACAAGCTCTAATGCTCCTGGGCTGTGTCCACACTCAGGGGTTTTTTCAGGAAAAGTAGCCTTTTCCCGAAAAAACTTCCCCTGCATCCAGACTCAAGCCGCGTTCTTTCGAAATTATTTCGAAAGAACGCGGCTTTTCTTTCGATGGCGGTAAACCTCATTTCACGAGGAAGAACGCCTTCTTTTGAAAGCTCCTCTTTTGAAAGAAGGCGTTCTTCAATGTAAAGAGGCCGTCTTCGAAAGAGAGCATCCAGACTCGCTGGGTGCTCTCTTTCGAAAAAGCGGATTTCTCTTTCGAAAGATCCACCTGCAGTCTAGACGCGATCTTTCGAAAGAGGCTCTTTCGAAAGATGCTTTCGAAAGAGCCTTTTTCGAAAGAAGCCTGCAGTCTAGACATAGCCCTGGTTATTTCAAGGGAACTCACTTTCTCTACTTTTGGAGAGGTACTTTCAGCCATACCAATCCAGCTCTCCAACAGCAGGGATCACAGAGCACATCTCCGAGACTGGCTTTGCTATAATTTGTAACTGTATTTTCCATGCTCTCCTTTCCCCACTCTGAAGTATTCTCCAAAGCCCCCTCACCACTCCCAACCAAACACCAAGGTTGTGTCTAGACTGGAGCGATCTCGCGCAAAAGCAGCTGCTCTTATTCTAAAACGTGCTGCCTGTCTACACTGGCCGTGTGTTTTTGCGCAAGTAAACTGAAGTTGTAATGTATAAAAATAGGGTTTCTTGCGCAAGAACTCTGACGCTCCCTCTCAGGAAGAAGCCCTCTTGTGTAAGTCTTCTTGCTCAAGAGGCCAGTGTAGATAGACAGCCAAGAGATTTTGCACAAGAACCGGCCGAATGGGAAAAAAGTCAAGTGGCCACCTGGACGCTCCGTACTCGCACTCACAAGCTCCTTACTTCCTGGTAACCAGAGCCCCCTTAAAGGCACATGCAGCCTGCAAAGGCCACATGGCAGCAGCACCTATGCAACCCGAGCTCTCCCGCACAGCTCTGGGACCGTGCTGCTTGCACACGTCCGGACCAGGGGGAAAAGGTGGAGGCCTCAGGGGCTCAGACTAGACCCCACACCTCCCAAAGTGTGCAGCACTCAGACAGCATGCCGTCATGCCTGGCTGTGCGACACAGCCAGCTGCTCCTGGGAAAACCGCAGCCTCACAGCCCTGTGAGCACAGCTCCCACTGAGCCCCTCGCCTGCTCCCGGCACCTCGGCTGGCCCCCCGAGGGAAGTCCCGCACTGTGGCCACACACGTCCCTAGACTACGTGTGCGAGGGCTAGCAGGAGTGGGAGAGGGGAAGCAATCGGCCTGGCCCTAGGGCCACCTGAGTTTCGCTGCAAGGATGGCACACTCCCCAGTCACCCCTGGTTCTGTCCCCAAGAACATCCAATGTGCTGAGGATCTGACAGCCCAGACCACATCTGCCATATGTGCTCCCAGGCTCTGTGGGGATTCATCTTGCTCCCTGTCAAACTCCACTGAATAGTCCAAAGCCTTCACAGTCTCCCTGGCAGGGAGTTCCACAGGTTAACACGACACCTGCCAAGGGGCCAGGACACAGAGCAGTGGTTACGATACATGGAGAAGCACCCTACTCCAGGGGAGGAGGGGTCCTGTATGCAAACATACAACATGGGGGGGACCGAGTGGGCCCAAACCACAGTACTGTGGTGTCACCTGGGCTCAGGCCAGAGGGCATGGCGTGCGGGGACAGTGCGCAGGGCTGCCTGACCGACCCATCCTTTCCTCTGTTCCCTACAGCGGGACCAGCCAGGAGCGAGGAACTCTCTAGCCCAGCGGCAGCGGCAGAACCCCCAACTGCCCAGGCACCAGGCCGGCGGGTCTGGCAGCGGGACCAACTCCTCCGGCGCCACGTCCAGGCCGTCGAGCAGATTGAGGCGGCCATCACACGATGGGTCGATGCCAACCTGGAGTGGTGCCAGTAGACATGGGGGCACTTCCAGGCGCAGTGTGACTGCATGTGTGATGCCGTCACCGCCCTCACAGCACACATCGGGCACGCCGTGCATTACAGGATGGCATTGCCCCATGCACCTGCCATCCCTCCCATGCCCATGCCCCCTCCTGCTGCCGCAATGCCCCCTCCTGCTGCTGCCGTGCTCCCACCTGCTGCCACCATGCTCCCACCTCCTGCTCCCCATCCTGCCCACCTCCCCGTGCTGCCTGCCCCGATCCGGCCTGAAGGCCATCCAGTGCTCCTCCCCCGCAGAGGCAGTGGCATGGGCCACCCCTCCCACCAGTAGCTCCCACCCCTCCTCCCAGTTCAGAGCCTTCTTCCTCCTCCCCACACAGTTTAGAGCCCTCTCCTTCCTCCCACCCTACATCCCCATTGTTAATAAAAAGTTCAATGGGTTGTTTGACAAAAAACAGTGTTGTTTATTGGGAGGTAAGGGGAGGGGGGGAAGGAAGGGTTGGGGAGGGGAGGGAGATGTAAAGGGAGACTGAGGCAACCCTATTTTGGGGCCTGGGAGAACATCTCCATCAGGGCCTCCCGTATGTGCACCCATCCTGGTGCGCCTGGCGGGTAGCAACTGTGAGGGGCTGCTCGAATGCCTGGCCCTCAGCTGCCATCCACCCCAGGAGGAAGGCCTCCCCATTTCACTCAATGATGCTGTGGAGCACACAACACGCGGCCACTACCTTGGGTATGTTCCGCTCACCCATCTCAAGACCAGTGAGCAGACAACAAAACTGGGCCTTCAGGTGGCCGAAGGTGCACTACACCTGGTTGCGGGCCTGGTTGAGGTGATCGTTGAATCGTGCCTGGTCAGGGTCTGTCCGCCTCATGTAGAGCCACATCAACCAGGGCAGCAGGGGGTAGACCGCGTCCCCCACAACACATATTGGCATGGGCACATCCCCAACAGTAAATTCCCGGCAGGAGAAGAAAGTGCTTCTCTCCAGCCTGCGAAACAGGCCGGAGTGTCGTAGGATGCAGGAGTTATGCAGGATCACCCTGCATAAATGTCCGTGAAGCGGCCACGGTGGTCCACGAGGGCCTGGAGCACGATGGAAAAGTACCCCCTGCAGTTGATGAAATGGGCCGCTCGATGCTCCGGGGCATGGACGGAGATGTGGGTCGCATCCCGGGCTTCCCCACAGTTGGGGAACCCCGGGCAGAGAAGCCGGACACCGTTGTGTCCATGTCCCGCAGGTGGATTACTCACTGGAGTAGGACGTCGTTGATAGTGTGGACAATCTGCAGAAGGGAGCACAGAAACACAGGGGAACACATCACATAAAGCAGGGTGAGTGCACGCTCCCTTGGGGGGTGTCCACCCCCCCGTGATGCCCTCTGTCCTCACACACACCAAGGCCCTCTTGCCTCATGGGCCCCCCCAACCAGCAGGCTTCTGCGAGGGAGGGATGGCACAAACCCCTGGGTGACGGGGCATCCCCCCACTCTCCCCATCCCCCCAGCCTGGAGTCTTCCCTTCCCCCGGGCATGGAGTGCAGCCCCCCACCGCTGCCAGGACTTACCTGCATCACAACGGCACCGATGGTGAATCTGCACACCCCAAACTGGTGTGCCACTGATCAGTAGCTGTCCAGGGTGGCCAGCTTCCAGATGGCGATGGCGACCCTCTTGTCCACGGGGATCGGTGCCCGCAGCTGGGTGGTGTGTCTCTGGAGCGCAGGGGAGAGCCAGGCACATAGCTCCATGAATGTTTGCTTTCTTATTTGAAAGTTCCGGAGCCATTGCTGGTCGTCCCATTGGCCCATGACCAGCCGGTCCCACCAATCGGTACTGGTGTCCAGTCTCCACAAGGGCCTCTCCTTGGTGGAGTGGGGATGCCACTGCATCCGTGGTGAGGGAGTCCAGAGTGACTTACATCTCGAGGTCCTGGAGGAGGAGTGCAGCAGCATGAAGCAGCAGCTGCAGGCACTCCACGATGGCCGGAAGCGGCCAGAGCAGGCACAAGGCCACCCCTGGATCCATGGCACAACAAAAGAGGTGACTGCAAAAAATGAGCAAAAGGCACAAGCTGTGGTGTCCAAGAAAGCAGAGGGCAACCACAACTGGAAACTGCTATGGCTGTCAGTCCCTGCAAGAGGTCCAAAAGCTCGCAGCAGGTGAGACACGTCAGTCCAGGGAGATCCCTTTAAAGGAGCTCAAAGGAGCTCCAGCCCCCACCTCCAGAAAGTCCTGGTGCCCTTTTGCCCTCTGCCAAGTAGTTATGGGCTCATGCTTTTGCGTAAGAGCATCCTGCCAGTGTAGATGCTCTCTTGCGCAAAAGTGCATGGCTCTGATGATGCGCCGTGGCCAATGTAGACGCTCTCTTGCGCAAGTACTTTAACGCAAGAACTCTTGCGCAAAACAGTACTTGCGCCAAAGCGCACCAGTGCAGACGTAGCCCAAGAATGGGAAGTGTTCTGACTCCAATACATACTGGCTACGTCTACACTGGCCCCTTCTTCGGAAGGGGCATGCTAATTTTGAACTGGGAATAGGGAAATCCGCGGGGGATTTAAATATCCCCTGCGGGATTTAAATAAACATGGCCACTGCTTTTTTTCCGGCTTGGGGAAAAGCCGGAAAAAAGCGTCTAGACTGGCGCGATCCTCCGGAATAAAGCCCTTTTCCAGAGGATCTCTTATTCATACTTCAAAGCTCCTTGCCAGCTGTGTTTGATCACCAGTTACACTTCCAGGTCCCATCCCCTCAGGCTTCTCTTAGTTCTTTCTCAGAAATTAAAAGGCACAGTGAAGAGAGCCAAATCCCTACAAGCTTTTTAAAGACACCATAATAGAGGCCAACTTAAATGTATACCCCCAAATTAAAAAACATAGTAAGAGACCTAAAAAAGAGTCATCATGGCTTAACTACCATGTAAAAGCAGCAGCAAGGGACAAAAAGGCATCTTTCAAGAAATGTAAGTCCAATCCCAGTGAGATAAATAGAAAGGAGCATAAACACTGTCAAATTATGTGTAAAACTGTAATAAGAAAAGCAAAAAAAGATTTTGTGGAACAGCTAGCCAAAAACTCAAAAAACAATAGCAAAATGTTTTTAAGTACATGAGAAGCAGGAAACCTGCTAAAAAACCAGTGGGTCCCCTAGACAACTGAGATACAAAAAGAGCAATCAAGGATGATAAAGCCATTGCGGAGAAGCTAAATGATTTTTTTGCATCATTCTTCATGGCTGAGGAAGTTGGGGAGATTCCCAAACCTGCACTGTCCTTTGTGGGAGATGAATCTGAGGAACTGTCCTAGATTGAAGTGTCATTAGAGGAGGATTTGGAACAAATAGAAAAACTTAACATTAACAAATCCCCAGGACCGGATGGCATTCACCCAAGGGTTCTAAAAGAACTCAAATGGGAAATTGCAGAACTGTTAACTGTGGTTTGTAATTTATCCTTTAAATCGGCTTCCGTACCTACTGACTGGAAGATAGCTAACTTGACACCAGTATTTAAAAAAGGCTCTAGAGGTTATTCTGGCAATTACAGACTGCTAAGTCTAACGTTGGTGCCGGGCAAATCAGTTGAAATAATAGTTAAGAATAACATTATTAGGCACGTAGAAGAACATAATTTGTTGAGCAAAAGTCAACATGGTTTCTGTAAAGGGAAATCATGTCTTACTAATCTATTATAGTTCTTTGAAGGGGTTAACAAACATGCAGATAAGGGGGAATCCAGTAGACAGAGTATACTTAGATTTTCAGAAAGCCTTTGACAAGGTCCCTCACCAAAGGCTCTTGTGTAAATTACATTGTCATGGGATAAGAGGGACGGTCCTTTCATGGACTGAGAACTGGTTAAAAGACAGGAAACAAAGGGTAGGAATAAATGGTAAATTTACAGAATGGAGAGGGGTAACTAGTGGTGTCCCGCAGGGGTCAGTCCTAGAACCAATCCTATTCAACTTATTCATAAGTGATCGAGAGAAAGGGGCAAGCAGTGAGGTAGTAAAGTTTGCAGATGATACTAAACTGTTCAAGATAGTTAAGACAGAAGCAGACTGTGAAGAACTTCAAAAAGATCTTACAAAACTAAGTGACTGGGCAACAAACTGGCAAATGAAGTTTAATGTGGATAAATGTAAAGTAATACACGTTGGAAAAAATAACCCCAACTATACATATAGTATGATGGGGGCTAATTGGGCTATGACAAATCTTGGAGTTATCGGGGATAGTTCTCTGAAAATGTCCACACAGTGTGCAGTGGCAGTCAAAAAGGCAAATAGAATGTTAGGAATTATTAAGAAAGGGATAGAAAATAAGACCCAAAATATCTTACTGCCCCTGTATAAAACTATGGTACACCCACATCTTGAATACTGTGTACAGATGTGGTCTCCTCACCTCAAAAAAAGATATTTTGGCCTTGGAAAAGGTTCAGAAAAGGGCAACTAAAATTATTAGGGGTTTGGAACAGGTCCCATATGAAGAGAGGCTAAAGCAACTGGGACTTTTCAGTTTGGAAAAGAGGAGACTGAGGGGGGATATGACAGAGGTATATAAAATCATGAGTGGTGTGGAGAGGGTGAATAAAGAAAAGTTATTCATTGGTTCCCATAATATAAGGACTAGAGGACACGAAATTAAATTAATGGGGAGCAGGTTTAAAACTAATAAGAGTAAGCGAAAGTTCTTCTTCACACAGCGCATAGTCAACCTGTGGAACTCCTTGCTAGAGGAGGCTGTGAAGGCTAGAACTATAACAGAGTTTAAAGAGAAGCTAGATAAATTCATGGAGGTTAGGTCCCTAAAAGGCTATTAGCCAGGGGGTAGGAATGGTGTTCCTGGCCTCTGTTTTCCAGAGGCTGGAGATGGATGGCACAAGACAAATCACTTGATCATTGTCTTCAGTCCACCCCCTCCAGAGCACCTGGTGCTGGCCACTGTCGGCAGACAGGCTACTGGGATAGATGGACCTTTGGTCTAACCCAGTATAGCCATTCTTATGTCCACTGCCTGTGCTGGATACATATCATCCGGGAGCACAAACTGCCGCTGACTTTGCTATATTCTGCTGGAACTACTGTTTCTATTATTGCAACATAGTTGTTGTTGTTGCCCTTCCAGACATTTCAATAGCACTTTTTGCTCCATTTCCTTCTTCCAGGCTGTGGCACCTGCATGTGTTCTGCAACCTATGTAAGCTGGTGGGCTCCCTCACCAGCCCAGGAAAGAATCAGTGCCATGACAGAGTCTGCTTATGGTTCTTTCCTCCAGGCACATTTGTTACTCCTAAAAGACACAGAAACTCACAAAGTTACGCAAAACTCAAAGGCTCATGTGACTTTTTCTAGCTGTTTCATTTGTCACAGACAATAAGCACTGTGATAGTCTAATGATTTCTCTTCTGTTGTCCTCTGGCTCACAGACACCAACATTATGGGTGCCCTCTTTGTAGGAGAGGAAAGCTTTCTGTCTCCATTTCCTCTACTTACACACCTGAGAAAACAGTGGCCAGAACCTGGCCTTACGTACCAGAAAGCATAATAGTAGCAAAATAATAAAACACAGCAATTAATTACATTAGCAGAATTGGATACATACATTCACAGAAATCATGTTTAACTGAGAGAGAATCTTTCAATGAATGTTAATTTCATTGTAGGATATTGCCAAGAGAAAATCAGGACAGTATGCAGGGCACTACAGGTTAAATGCATGTCTAAGGTACAGTAGAATATTTTCTTTACTGCAAATTAAATGATATCTCATACATTAAATGATATCTCAAACCATCCCTCCAATATTTCAGTTGAAATCCACGTGTGAAAAATTATGGATTTTTTGCAAGAATTCCTTTTAGGTTTGAATGATGCTTTTAATAATCTTAGTTATTGGTTTTAATCTTTCTTTTATGAGCCATCTGTTATTGTAGTCCACAAAACCCAGGTCAGCCTAAGGTAATATTGCTCATCTGGTTAGGTTGAAACATCCCATATATCTCTCACTGGCTCTTATGAACTACCTATACGTAGTCATCTGAACTTTTTTCATTAACTACATCATTAAGACAGACCCATAGTCTCCTATAGACAACCACCTAACCTCAAGATGATTCTTACCAACAACCACAGGACATACCACACTAATACCAACCCTGGTACCTTCCCTTGCAACAAACCCCGTTGCCAGCTTTGTCCACATATTCATTCTGCTGATACCATTATTGGACCTAACCAAGTGAGTTATAAGATCAAGAACACATATTCCTGCGCATCCAGAAATATAATTTATGCTATCATGTGCCGAAAGTGTCCGTCTGCTATATACATTGGACAAACGTCTCAGACACTTCACCAAAGAATTAATGCCCACAAAACAGATATCAGACAAGATCACAAAGAAAAAACAATTTCTTGCCATTTCAACCAGAAAGGACACTCTCTCAATGACTTAACCACCTGCATTCTGCTACAAAGACCTTTTACATCTGCACTTGAAGGGGAATCCTCTGAACTGTCATTCATGTTAAAATTCGACACTTTCCGGGGGGATTGAACAAAGACCCCAACTACCTTACCCATTACCAAGATAGCTTCCCCAATTATCACCTCTAATACCATTAGCTCACAGACATCTAACTTTCCCCACCTCTAATATCATTAACTCACAGACACTTACCTTCCTTCCTCCCCCCCCCCGCCCCCCCGCATCCCCATTCTGTTCTGAAATGTTATTTGTCCTTTTCATGTGTGTTCATTTTTTTTAATTGTATCCTTTGGTATATATGGTTGTTACTATTTTCTTCCACTATTTGATCTGAAGAAGTGGGTCTGGCCCACGAAAGCTCATCATCTAATAAACCATCTTGTTAGTCCTGCATTTTGCTTCAGCTACACCAGACTAACACAGCTACATTTCTATTACTATTCTACATCATTAAGGGTTTTTCATGAACCATCTCCCCTCTCTTTCTCAATTTTGCATACCATTCTCCCCTTCCATGGAAATCACATGACAGTCTGAAGCAACTACATCAATTGATAAGATGGAAAACATTTAGGAAATTACTTTTAAGTAGATTCTTAATGCAATTTTAGGTGGGAAAGGCAACACCATGTGACCTGCCAGTGTTGCACAGCCTACCAACAGCAGAAATGAGGTTATCCTTGGATTTACATTAGAGTACAATTTTACCCAGTATGTGCAACTTCAAACATACACATCATTATGATTTCCTATAGGGATGTTAAATTTTGTTTAATCAGCTAATCGAATAGTCGATGGAATTTCCTTTTAAGATGGTTCCTCCCACACTGGCTTCTGCTTCCCCCCCCCCCCCACTTGCTGCCTTCAATACAGAGACAGCAAGGGGGGGGTGACTAATTGAGCAGTGATTCGACTACCCAATAAGCCTATGCTTATCAGGTAGTTGACTAGTCACTTACATTCGTAATTTCCTCCAAAGGGATTAGCACAAACCTAATGGAGTAATACTGGAAAAAAACATCTCTAGTAAATTATCAAGATCATCAAACAAACTTTTGATTCCACGGCCTCAAAACCAGTCATTCTTCAGAAAAGCTAGTTCACCTTGTAGAGAATAACTGGCATTACTATGTGATTTTTTTAAATCTAATCTCACCCAAAATATATATATAAACTAAATTGCAGAAGAGGCCTCGGAGACCTTTTTAGGGACTTTGAAAATGAGATTGTTGGTTAAAAACATGCATCTTCATGTTCATCTTGGTTTACAGACATAACAGCAATTTCAAAGTACATCTTATTCTCGGATTATTACAATAATTATAACAGGAAAATATTTGGTTAAATTTATCAAAATATGTTTAAAATAATAGAAAACTTGAATTTATAGTTATTAAATATTTATACTAATAGAACAATAACTAGTAATAATGGACACCTTTCTGTTTACCAGGTTGTTTTCAAATCTGTCTCTCTAACATTCTTTATCATCACTTAATCAGAAAATTGCAGTGCACCAACCTCTCACATTTAATGGCTAAAAAGATTCCTTATTGTTTTACACTGCATAATCATTTCATAAATGTCACCACGCTGAGGCTGCTCAGGTAGCAGTAAAGAGAGGGAATATTAATGTGCAGGAGTTATTTTATGGGTTGCACCAAGTAACTGTAAATTCTAACTTTCTGATGTATCCTCTTAGAATAAAAAAAAAATTAAACTCTTGCTAGAACAAAGACATCTTCAGTTTCTGATTAGCGTAGTCAAGTCAATGAGTTAATCACAGGTAATGTGATATAGTAACAGCAGTTACTGATTTACCTTATGCACCATCTGCTCCCTCCGTCCCCCAGGGTTTCTTCACTGATCTTTTCTCATTTTCCTCAGCAGTTCCCCAACTGTACCCTTCCTACAAGTGCCATCCCTTTGTTGCCAGAGGGAAGAGACATTAGTTGCACCAATCAGTCTTATCTCTACACAACAGAAAAAAAATTATTCAACAAAAGACCTGTGTTGAATTTTATATGTTCTCTTCTATTGCTTGCTTTCTGATAAATTTCTTGTTTTCTGGGCCTTTGTCAGATATTCTGTATTTATAGGCCTTAGGATCATCAATCCTAGCCTAGTTCTTAAGGTAAATTTAGGAGAAAGCTTATTCATTATATTTATTTATACATACTACTAATATTTATGCCAGCTCATTACTGTGTTCTGTTTAGAAATTTTCCACTATATCAACATTACAAAATGGTCTCATAATTTAATTTCTTTTATGTGTTCGTTCTGTAATGTGTTGTCATATGTCCATTTACACTCTGTAAAACAGTATAATTTATACCATGGTGGTATAATTTATACCAATAGCATTTTGAAATGCATGACTGGCAATATCAGAGATGGTTTACAGTATCAAAGCCCCCCCCCCCACTCTCACCCCCGTGACTTAGATATCCTCCATCCTGTTTTGTCACCAGTACTACCCCCTACCATTCTTCATTCAAGAGAATAGAGAGGCTTTATGGTTTACTTCAAAAACTATGCAGGAGAAAGACTTCAAAAGGTAAAGCTAAACAGTAATTTTTTATTATATATATAAATTTAGAGAGAGAGAGAGAGAGAGAGAGAGAGAGAGGATTCTTCCATTTTTTTTCCTGGATCCCATCTCAGGACACAAGTCAAGTTACATACGTTTAATAATACCTTTGAACCATTGCAGAGGACAGCATCCATTGATTCATGAGGCTGCTGTTACAGAGAATTAAAGAAAAGAAATGAAAAGGCTGCCTCAGACAGAAGAAATGGAGAAGGCTGGGGTGCTATTTCAGATTTCAGGGGAGGGTGTAACCCAGATTTCAGGGTTCAATCATGATTCCAGGAAAAAGCTTTTGAAGACAACTACTTAAAATTAGCTGACAGGAGGGAGTACTGTATCCAATTCATATATATAAAAAAATAAATATTAGACCCACATAGCTCTAATACTAACATGTTCTGACATCTTGTGTCAAGTCACTTAAGGGACACTAGTTAGGTTTACAATTTTGTATGCAAGAATGCATATTCTTACTTTGTTACTAACTCTTGAATACAACAATTAAAACAATTGTACAAATGTCTAGATTACTTTCTATCACTTTTTTTGCAGTTTGCCGAGTTTGGAATAGATCACCCTGCTTATTGCCCCACTACAAATAGACTATGAATTTATTTCAAACAGAGGGGAAAGTAATACTTTTAAGTCACTTTCACAGTAATGCCAAACTCAAATGTTCAAAAATCATGAATCAGGCTCACAAAAAATCATGAAGTTTCCTTTAAATTCAAGAGCAGGTTAAATAGACATCCATCAGGAACAGTCTCTAGATGGTGCTTGGTCCTGCTGGGGGCAGAGAACTGGACTTGATGACCTCTTAAGGTCCCTCCCAATTTTAGTATTCTCTGATTATATAATGAAACAGATGTTTTATGTTCTTTTTATTTGCCTTCAGAGGTAACATTTTTGAACCATTCTCTGCAGCCAGGAGGGCTAAAAGCTTAATTTCTTTGAAAGTGAAGGCAGAAACCTTTATATATCTACTTCATTCTAGGAGCTTGTTTTAAGGACATGACATTCATGACACAATCTTAAGACTTGGCAACTCTGCTTTTACTTCTGCTTAAAGCAGTGGCTCTGAAACTGGGGTGCACAGACACCTTGCAGGTAATCTGCGGCTTGAGCTCAGCCCTGCCTCCCTCCCCCTGCAATGGGGAGCCAGTGCCAGCTTCCTGGTGGAGAAAGTCGGGAGCCTCCCCTCCAGGTCTGACTCATGGGAAAGAAGTGGAGCCAGAAGAGCTCTGCACGCTGCCCTTCTTCCTCTGCTTCCTCCGACTGGGGAAACAGCAGCACATGGACATGCTGCCTGGAGGTTTTCCATGCTACTCTCATTGGCTGGAATCTGGCCATTGGGAACATTGGGGGCCAGTGCTTGGGACTTGGTGCCTGGGAGCAGGCAAGAGCACGAAAGCAAGGAAGTGCTTTCCTGCCCCCCTCATGCCTAGACTTTCCTCACCCCCCTCACCCACCCACCCCAAGTCCATACACCCCCAGCCTGATCTTGCACCCTCATTCCTGGCTGGGTTCCCTGCATCCCCTCTTGCTCCTGCCCCCTTCCACTGGCTAGACACCCTACTCCCACAGCCTGCTCCTGCACCTCACCACATATCCTCACCTCCTGCCCAAATTTTGCATCCCTGTCTCTATCCCTCTATCAATCACTCAGTTATCTTGTCTAGGGCTATGCATTTTATATACATTGTCTCAGGCACTACATTTTCTGGCACATTCTGAACAGTGCTGAGCACACAGACAGCATCCAGTGATTAATACAAATGATGACAATAATTATTGACTTTATACACACAGTTTCTGTTCTTTGTTCTAGAATTTGCCAGAGTACAGCTGAAACTCACTGGCAGCCCTGTTCCGCACACCAAACTCCTCATTTTTGGAACCCCAAAAGAGTTAGTCTGACCTGAGGCCTCCCTGCCACCACCATGGGGCTGGAGCACCAGCAGAGTGAGGTGGGGACAACATCTGTGAGGGCTGGAGGGTTTTGGAGTTTTTTTGGCTTTTCACTTGTGTGGTCCATGGATGATTTTTCTGTGGGTCAGGGGACCCCAACCCAAAAAAAGTTCCCCATCCCATAAATAAAAACTATGTTGAAACTTTTTGTGTGGCAAGTTTCCATTAGCAGATGGTGGTCTGCAGAAAGGTTTGCATTGAGCCAGATGGGCCAAAACATTTGAGAACCACTGGCTTTAAAGCTAGTTCTGGGGTCTTAACATTATGGCCCACTGGCCCTCCCCGGCCAGAGCAGTTGTGCAGTCCAGCCTGGGTGTCCCTACCCTCCCGCTACCCGTGGCTACGTGGCCCAGGGATTACTGGAGGGACCTGGTGCAACATGGAAGCAGCAGGAGGGAGCCCTTTATATACCCACAGCAGCAGGAGCCACAGGAAGTGAAATGCACTCTTTGAATGCACTTACTCCGCTTCCCCGTTCACCTCACCAGAGTACTCTATTAATCACCAATGTTGTATCCCTGGCGGATGGGGTGCCATCATGGGGGACAGGGTGGGGTGATGGCAGGAAGGGGCAAGATTTGGGGACAGGAACTGTCAACCTCACCTGGTCCATGGGCACTTCCAGGCTACATTGCACAAGTGCTCCAAACAGGGATGGCCTGCGGGCCATGAGTTTAAGACCCTTGTCCTACTTTCCTGAAGTAAACACAAAAGTCTTAAATATAACACCACAGTGATTGGCCTGTTGTTGTCAGAGGAGGATATTTAAAATCAAACATCAAAAAATATCCCACATTTTAGAAGCTGATAAATAGACACTTTTGATATATCAGGACCACTATAGGCAGGAAGGGAAAATAAACAGGCACAAGAGTACTGGATATCTATTTCTCTTATAAGAAAGTTGGAGGGTCAAATCTTCTTGTCCTTAATCAAGTAAAGTCCTTCTATTGATTGCCATTAGTCCCTCCACACATCGATATTAACACATCAATCTCTCAACTATCTTGTCTAGGGCTATGCATTTTATATACATTGTCTCAGGCACTGCATTTTCTGGCACATACTGAACAGTGCTGAGCACACAGATAGTATCCAGTGATTAATACAAATGATGACAATAATTATTGAGTTTATACACACAGTTTCTGTTCTTTGTTCTAGAATTTTCCAGAGTACAGCTGAAACCCTAAGAATTTGTGGCATAAATATATCTGATATTCATCTAACACTTTCTCATTCCTTTTCTCTAACTCAGAACAAAAAATGGCAAAACAAAATCATCTTCGGTTGCAATGTAAAATTGCATAGCAGGCATTGATGTAAAGGCCAGCCTGGGCAGAACATGCCACGTCTCAAGGGTTATGTTTCTTTCTTTCATTCTTCATGACCTTTGTACTGCTTTTCATACTGTCAGAAATGATGCCCTTACCAACAACCTTGGATGGACAGTTTGCTGGAGTCTCAGAGAACTGGCCTTCTTGGGTTTGCTCCCACATTTGAGTCCACTTTTTTGCAGCCTACAGCACAAAGAGAGGATGGTCCAGTAGATAGGGTGCTAGCCCTGACACACCTGGGTTCTACTCCCTTTCTGTGGACTTCCTGTATGACCTCAGGCTGGTGTCTTAGGGACCCAGAGATGCAGGTAGGATATTTTGGGGTTTACAAAGCACTTGACCTTCTAGGTGATTTTGAAAATCCCATTAAGTTCTTAAATATCTTTGAAAATCTTAGGTGCTCTGTGCCTCACTACCACATCTGTACAATGAGAATAATAGCACTGCTCTATCTCAGAGGGCCCATGAAGAGAAATAGGTGAGGTGCTCTGACACTGTGGTAATGGGGCCACATAAGACCAACAGGTAGAGTGAGGACCTCTCTATACTACTGCTGTCCCATCCCTGGGTTTTGTCCCTTTCTTTTGATTTTCACTCCCCAAATCTCTTTCTTTTCTGAATGTAACCTGGGCTCAGAGGACCTCGCTGTATTTCTTCTGAGTCCCCTACATTCTCTCTTCAACACCCCTACCCCCACTTCCCAGGCAAAGGAATTCTTGTTTTACAGGCTCATCTAAAGGCTTTCAGGTCCTTAATTAATTAACAGCCCTTTCTTATCTTAATCAGAGTGCCTCTGACTCTAAACAAAATACAATTCCCTGCTCCTGGGGCACAGTTGGGAGTAGAACCTTTCCTCTGTGAATTTGTCTACACTACAGGGGGAGGAGGGAGAAAATGGACATCAGTCTAAGTTATGCAACTTCAGCTGTGTGAATAACTGGATCAAATGCTGCCCATCAATCCAGCACATAGTGAAGACGTACCCTCAAGCTGTGCTGTCGTTGAGGGATCCTTTTTTAAATGTGTCACCTAAATGGCACCCTGAAAAGGCAACTCTTGCAGCAGAAGTCTTTGTTACCTGATTGTTTCACAACTCACTACCCTGTAGCATGATTATTGTTTAGCAAAGAATTTGAATTCCTGCAAAAATGGCACATACTTCAAGGAAGTAGGACATTCCGATAACTGATTAAATATCATTTATATTAACCATTTCAATATTGGAATCCAGCCCATTTTCTTCAATGGAAATTTTACCTGAGTAAGGGCTTGAGAACTTGGCCTCTGACTGTATGTAGATATTTCAACTATACTAATTCCCAATATATTTTAAACCAAGGTTAATTTATTTCTTTTTTATTGGTAAAAATGACCCTGCATTATGAATATTTGCAACTGAGTAAAAATAGGGTGAACTTTTGTATGTTTGTGACACAAACTCAGTATAGAGATTCATAATTCAATATATTGCAAGATAACAAAATACATAACAAACCTGAGTGCCTGCAAGTGGACTATGCCATGAAAATTTATAGAAAGTGGTTACTAAACGAATTTATTTCCATATAATTGTCAGATTATATAGGGCACAGTAGCCAAAATATCTAAAGTATTTGCTGCTAGCAATTCTGTGTGCATTTTGTTCTTCCTTTACTCTTTCAGTTTCTTTCATTTATTTTCTTCTTCTATAATCTGTTTTCATTTTCCTTCAGGCATTACTAGTTTTTCTTCATCTGTCTCTCCATTTCAAAGTTTTTTAAGCATATAGCACGTTGTTAGTCATCAACTGTAATTAGAAATAGCAGCAGACAGTGAAATTCACTCTCATTAAATGAGACACAGAACACTCCTGTTAAGGAAAGAATTGGAGTTTACAGCATGACCTACTTTCTCCTTCACCATTATTCAGGTGCACTTCTCTTTACTAGTTTCACAGATTATTTCTGGCTAAAATAATCACTCCCCTTCACTTCTTGAAGAAGATACTTAATGGCTTCTTATCATGAAAGAACATTTTAAGTTACTCCATAAATCTTCTTGCACCCGACATTAATAGTTTCTGAGGTATCTTTTGAGGGCTTGTTTAAACCATGTTCTGGTGAAATGAAGAAATCATCTAATTTGATTTATCAATTAGAGTAGCCAGATGTGCTTTCTAAAAAAAAATGCGTTGGGGAAAAGGTTTTAGTGCCCATAATTATTGTTCATCTTCAAGAAAAAATAAACCTCACTCTAAGTCCTGGTGAGCTAGAGGGTTGAACTTGTACATTTAATTCACTCCAAGTCCTCCACAAATGATTGTATGGCCTGTCAAAATTCCCTCATCCAAATATTGGCAGTGTAAAGCCTACCAAAAATATGTAACAAAGTGTGTTGCAATATTGCCACTCAGTGTTGAAGGTAGATAAAAGAAATGAGAAGATGGAGGATGAGTATCCAAATGTGAGTATGACTACACAGCCAGCAGTTATTTCAACATAGGCTATGTCTACACTACAAAGAAAAGTTGGGAAAAGATACGCAAATCACAAACTGCAATTTGCATATCTTTTTCTGCTTTTCTTCCGAAAGAGGCTTTTCTAACATTTGGCCCATCTACACGGGGCCAAATGTCAGGAAAAAACTCTCTTTTGGAACATCCCTTCTCTCTCATAGAACAAGGTTTACAGGGATGCCGAAAAAATGCATCTGCTTTTCCAATTTTTTTTTTTCAGAAAAGCAGACACGTTCCTTGGACACAGCAGAGCTTATATGGAATACGGCCGATATCCCAGAAAAGCTCTGTAATCTAGATGTACCCATAATGTTGAAATACTGTCAGGTTAGAGGACATCTTACTCTGACTCCTCATTTTATGAGGCATAAGGTAAGTCAGAGGAAGAGTGCTCTATTTCAAAGTAAGTGCTGTGTAGAAAGCTCCAAAACTCAAAATGAGCTATTTCAAAATAAGCTACACAGCTGACATTTGTGTAGCTCAATTTGCCTAGCTTATTTTGAGTTAAGTTCTGTTGTGTTGTGGCACTGTTGGTGTGTCCAGAGCTGACAGAGGGGCCTGCATTGAAAGAATTGTGAACAACCTCTACCCTTCCTCGGGAAGGACCATAGCAGAGAGACTGAGTCTGAGTCGAGGCAGAGTGATCATCCCATTGAACCAGGACTCAGAACTTGGACATTTGGTGGGGCCAATTCCAACCTTCAGTGGGGTTATGCAGCTTGTTGCCTTAACTGGACTGATATACAGAATCTCCACAATGCCGTTTCCAGCTACCGATCTTCAAGCATGCCCCCACACACAGATATCTTGGACTCTGAAATCCAGAGGAGTATGGTGTAAATGGTGTTAGATGAGTTAGATGTAAATACCTGTTAGATGGGTTTCATTAACCTCCAATGGCTAATTGAGTTTATTTAACTACCCTCTGCAGATTTAAATTAGTAGAGGTTGAACCTCTCTCGTCCGGGAATTCCTGGTCTGGCAACATCCATGGTCCAGGAGGACCAAAGATATTGCTTCACCAGAGAGCCCCAGCCACAGAAGTTGAGAGCAACTAGAAGCAGAGCTGATCTGGTCAGCAGCAGCCTGCAGGGGCAGTGACCTGGGGATAGAGAATCCAGGAGCAGCTGCCACCCAGCCCCCGCTGCTCCCAGTGTTCCCCAACTGTGGTCCCACAGGGGGCTGGAGTTGAACCCCAGGAGCAACAGCAGCTGCCACCATGCACAGGGACGGGGAACCCCAGGAACAGCAGGTACCGCCACATGCAGAGTTAGGGAACCCTGGGAGAAGCTGCTGCCACATACGGGACTGGGCACAGGGAGCAAGAGAGCCAGGCAGGTTGGTCGGAGGAGGTCAAGGCTCTGGCTTCTCCTAGGGCAGGTGCCAAGAGGGGAGCCCTAGGAGAGCCCGAATGCCTGACCTCTCCTGGTCTAGCAAATTCCTTTGTTCTGGGCCACTCCAGTCCTGAGGGTGCCCAACCAGGGAGGTTCAACCTGTAGAGACATTTAAGTTTAATCTGTTATATCACATTTTGTTAAGTTGTTAACTAAAGGGGTGTTAACTCAAATTTAAGTATTGGATGTATATAATTCATAACTAGAGGATTTGCCCAGTGTTGCTCAGGTCCTTAGGTCAATTTTTGTTTTTTTGGGCGGGAAAATAAAATGAATATGTAGATGCTTCATTTAAATCATTGCTGGGGTGGGGCTGGAGATGTCAGTTTCAGTATACAGGCTGCCCTGGGGAAAGAGGACTATCTCAGCCCTCTCTCAGCACAGCAGCTTGAGGCCAGGTGAGAAGCGCCTCTCCATGGCTGATGCAGCTCCAGAGGGCACAGCCAGGATAAAGGTGCATGTCCCTTGATTGGGGCAGGTCCAGGTTCGTCTGCCACCTGTACCCCCAAGCCAGAGTGGGGTATGCAGCAAATTGCACTTTCTCCTTGCTTCCTGATAAAGGGGAACAGCCAGCAATGTTCCTGTACAAACTGGAGGTGGGGAGACTTAAAGGGCACCTTGGTGGTGGGATAGTCAGGGCTGCAACAGTCCCAGACAGGAGGTGTGTGCCGCTAGCCAGCCCCATTCACCTGCCGGGTATCACCATCTGTCTCTTTTCTGTACGCCAACACTCAAATAAATTTTGTTTTTATTAATTTAAAATCATTGCTCTGAGGAGGGGAAATGAGGGGTTAAGTTTGCAGGATGCTCAAGGGAGAGAGGACAGCCCCAGCCCTCTCTCGCTGAAACAGCTTGGGGCCAGGTGAGAGATGCCTGTGCATTGCAACTGCAGCGGGCATTGTTGGGGGAGAGAGGTGATTGCCCCACAGGTGGGGGACAGACAGACAAATCAATAAATTATCTCAAATAAATAGTAGATAGCTGTCCCTTTTCACCATCCCTGCCCTCTGTAGGCCCAGGGGGCTTATAGCTGTCCCAGTCCCCATCTCTACCTCTGCTGCTCTCTTGTGGTCATTCTGAAGTATAACTCCCTCCTCTCAGCCTTTGTATGAGAAACAATTGAATTCTAGGCACATCCTATTGTCTTGGCACAGTCAAACAGTGACCTTGCTGTAAGTTATAAGAGGAAGCTGCATACCAAATTTGATGCCCTAGCTCTTACCATGTAGGAGTTCTTGAACAAACAGAACCAGACAGACAGTCGGACGTACATTTCTAAAATATATAGTCAGACTGGTATTTCTGAGTTACACCCATGCCACAAGTTATGTATTATTTATTTTATTTTACTGTTATTAAATTAGGTTTATTCCTGGATATTCCCAAGACACACCATTGAGTGGGTACAGAAACCAGCCAGATGGAGACACTGCTAATTTTAAATTCTTTTAGAAACTATGGACTGCAGCAAAGGTGTAGGTAGAGGATGCCCACCTATCCAAAATCACCATTGGTATTCTCAGGATCTACTTTAATGTGAACTTCAGGCACCCAGACACACAGTGAGTGTTGCCTGCTCATGAGTAATCCAGGGAGGAAAAGGGGGAGGGGTATGAAGGATTGCTGCTCTTTTCTAGACATCTCACCTATTCAGTTAATTGCCTGTAAAGTGTTAAGCCCAGAAACAGTGGATATTTAGGAAGTGTTAGCAGGAAACTATGAGAGCCAATGGGAAGAGAGTGAGAAATTTGAATTGGGAAAACAGATTCTGCCTGCATCAATCTTGTGTGTGAATTCAGAGCAAGAGCTGGGGGGGAGGGCTGTGTGTGAGATGAAGTGAGCCCTTTGGGAACAGACATGGAATTTTCAGCAATATCCATGTCTAGAAAGGACTGGCCCTTAGACTAACAAATGTGAGTAGAACAGGGAATGTTTAGTTACACGCTATCAGGTTATTTTCTTTATTTTGGGGTTGGGTTAAACTCTCTGGTGAGCGCATTTGCTCCTTCCCCTGTACACTGGAACTGAAACTGAATCCCAGGAAAGCCATTTTCTGTGCTTTAATTTTTTTTTAGTTGCTCTGTAACATCTAGCAACCAAGTATGCTCTACCAAATGTTTTGTTAATAAAAATCACTCTTTTTAAGATTATGATGTGATTCCTGTATCCTAGAAAGTGGAGGTTCTGTGTGCACATGCTTGAGACTGAAGGTCAGCTACTAGGAGTTACAGAGGGTTAAAGAGCTTGGGGATAACCCCACAGGAAGAAATTATGAAGTGTGTCTTCATGGCTCCAAAAAGGGGGTTTTACATTTGGTGGTGGCAACATACTACCCAAGGTCAGGAAGTTTGTGGCCCTGGAGAGCTTTTTCAGGCAGAAGCCTTTAATGGCACAGTATTTTAAGATATCTTGTGGGCCCCCATCTTCTGTAGTTAAAATGTCAGCGTGAGGAACAGCCTTCATGGGGGGGGGAGGGCGGAAGGTACACTATGAACAGAAAAATCATAAAATCAATCACAAAACCTGTGTTGAGTGCAGAGCACTGATTTAATTTGAACACAAGAAGAAACATCACTTAACCAACTAAATTATGCACCAACTGCAGTTTCCAGATGATTTAATGTAGTCTTGAGGAGACAATGGATACTTTGAGGTAACAATGGATACCTGTTGGCTGTGTCTACACTGCAATCACATTCTTTCAAAAAAAATGACATTTTTTCCGACATCAGTAAACCTCTGTCTTCGAGGAAGAAGACTTTTTCCAAAAGAGCTCTTTCAGAAAAAGGCATGTGTGGATGAGGAAGAGAGAGTTCTTTTAAAAGAAGAAGAAAGAGGAAAAAACATAGGTGCTCTGGTGGCCACTCTCTTCATAGTAACCAAAGCTTAAATGCGAGAGCATCCATTCAGTGTGGACGCTATCTTTTGAAAAAGCAGATCAATGCTTTTTTCAATGCACTTTGGCAGTGTGGACGCTCTCTTTTGGAACAAGTTTTTTCAGAAGATCTCTTCAGGAAAAGCATCTTCCGAAAGAAGCCTGCAGTCTAGACACAGCCAATGGCCCAGTGCTAGCTGCAACGTCTAAGAGAAAGTGGTAGCAGCCTCCTAACTATCCGCAGATAGAAAAAAGGTGACTTGGTTGTAGCTGGTACTTTTTCTTCCAATATCAGCTAGGGTGCATGCATATACCTTTTCTTCAGGTTTACAAGTGGTGAGACTCCATCTGCCAAAGGGGAAGAAATTGTTTCTGATTGCTTCTCCCACCCAATCACCACTACCTCAGTGTTATATGGACTTAGACTCAGCCATGCCCCATTCTTTGCCAGTTACCAAGTAACAATCATTGACTACAGTCGGGTCAGTAGAGATAGAGACTTAAAGCTGGACACTGTTGTTTTATCACACAAACATGAGCACAGCTACAATAAAGCAGTTCTTCATTTTCAAAGGAAAAATATGTGTCCGATTTCATCCTTTCCTGGTTAATGTGAGCAAAGTAAAAAATAATCCAAATTATATTTATTTATTATTTGTTAGTGTGCTTACACACATACACACATAAAATCAGAAGCCATGTGATACAATTTCCATGAGGAATAAAATACTCTGTCTTAGCTATAATTCTTCTTAGAGACTTTATTAGGCAGAAGACTTTTACTGAAGGATTAAAATTTGAAATCTCACATGCAGAAATGACAGGAATACACCATAATTTCTATTTCCTTTTTAATGGATAACCCCCTTTTTCTTACACCACTACTGCCAGTTTTCTGTCACACAGGCACTGTTGAATACATCGTAGGCCTCCAGGTTTAATTCCTCTCTTGAACTGTATACCTAGCCAACCCTTCAGTCACCATATAGCTTAAGGGCTATGCCTCCAGGGTTCTTATCTTCCTGCTGCCTTCCTCTTCAGTATTCTAAAAGCCAGATGGTGAGGGTAACATTCACTTCCTTGGATTTAGTCTGCTGGGATAGTAATAACCTTCCGTCTGGATGATTTTAACAGTAAATAATAAATGTATTCAGTGCTACAGACAAACCAGACTGTCTTCTAGACAGAATCAACAACTATTTCAAAACCTGCACATGGTTACAAAGCATTTGCAATTCAGCTTGGCTGCAAAGAACTATAAAATATCAAACTGTCATTTAACTGTCATTTAAAATGCTACACACCTCTGATGTTCCTGACGATGCAAATGAAGGCATATTTTACCTCCAATGTTATTACTATTATTTCTGTTTCTTAAGACCCATATCCACACAAGAGAGAGTTAGGGGCGTGTTAATTCCCAGTGTGCCTAAAGATTTAGCCCCTCTTTCTCAACAGAGTCCAGATCACCAGGAGACACTAGATGGGAAAACCAAATAATAAGCTAAGTAAAACATTGTGGGTTCATCCTGAATGAAGTACTGTTTACCAGAGGAGAGTGCTTCACAGGAATCTGATTTAGTTTTTGCATATATGGAAAAATATGCAATCCAATCCAAACATCGAATAAAAAGGTACAGATAAAACCAAATGTTACATTGCAACAGATCTGCAATTGTCATCATGTAAAAAGTCACTCACATTGCAAATGGAAACATGACATAACATGGAACTTGGCTAAGAGCAATTACCGGAGCCTTTAGCTTGTTGCAGCAGCACAACAGTGAATATTGCCAAGCTGCTAGTCTATTAAGCAATATTCTTAAAGGTCAGGATTCTAATGATCTTGTATAAATGAGTGTGTATAACTTCCCATTTTACTCTATGTATTCTAGCCAGGGAGCTGGGTTTTTTTCCTGTTGTTTAGTAAGTTTACTTCTGCATTAGGGCAACCTGTCTTCTGTGTGTGTCAGCCTGCTATGGCTTTCAGGGTACTCAGACAGTGCATTTGCTTTCAAGTACATAAAGCACACAATTAAATGCAGAACATGCATGAAGTTATCAGCACACGCAGCCACCCACCTCACATGTACAGTTGCATGTATTTTAGTGTCATGGAGTACTCACTTACCACAGGTGGCTGTTCTGTAGATTAGCTGTTTTCCAGGTCTGACACCTGTCCTTGCAGACTCTCCGTCTGTTGTCCTTGACCTCTTCCTGCAGCCCCTTCTTTGTGATTCGCTGCTCTGGCCAGCTCACTGTGTGATGCCCCTTTCGGGATATTATTGGACCTGCTGACAGGCAATGCCCACCCTGTTAGTGGCTCATGGGGGAACCCAGGTCTGCCCACATATCTGGGTGCAAGGCTCTGGGTCAGAGCTTAGGGCCTCAACAATATGCAGCCAAGGTCTGTCCAGTCCCCAACTCCCTGGGTTGTTTCCTTCTCATCTCCCATGGACTTTCTTCTCTCCTCAGGACGGGGCTCCGACACGTTCCCTTGCTTCCCTCCATACTCTCTAACGCACAGAGGGTGGCTGCAGGCTCTCTCACTGCCCATTTCTGTTACCATTCTCCTGGCTTTACTCTAGCCTAACCCATGCTTACTGAGCTGAGCTTCATCTTCCAGTTAGGGGCTGCTTCTAAAGCCTAAGGCTGTGAACTACTACACAAGTTGGCCCTCTCCCAGTTTCCATGATTTTCATAGCTACCATGGGGTGAAGACACTATCACTATTAGGTACCATGTTTTCACACTGCTCACACCCTATCATCTTTATAAGTCTACCCAATATTACTTACTGAAAAACTGCATAAGACTACCTGGGCTGCTCTCCATTGCACTGCAGTTTCACTGCGCTGGCTGGCTGGGTTGCAGACAAGTCAAGCAGCAGGACTCCAGAGTTCCCTGTGCAATCCATAAAGCAACTGTAGCAATGTGGACCATGCAAGCAGTTGGTCTCAAGAATACCTTTCAGCCACAAAACAGTTATAACAGGCGGTGTTCTACTCATGCCATGATTCAATGAATATTTTACTTAACTGGACGTGACCAAGGGAATCAGGATACCTCACCTGGATATTTTTAAAATGACCTTAAACTGACAAGCTTTGAACTGAAGGAGAGAAATTGGCAGGCTGTGAACAGAGTGACTGCTAGAGTGTGCGTTGAACTCTCCATATTCCATTTTTGCTATTTATCTTTAAAAATGGAGGAGTGGCTTAGAATTGGGTGACCTGGACTTGCCGTATCCAGAAGTTGAAAATAAGGCAGTAGCAGTGCTTCCTTTTTCAAGGCAGATAAATTGGGTGCCACTGAGTACAGTATGCAGCTGCGATTTTGTCTGCAATACATAAACTTTAAAGATGCATTTTTCTTCAGAGAAAGAGTTTGCCTCTGTATTCACTCAATACCTCAGAGTCCTTTGTTGTGCAGGTATCACACTCTACTCCAGAACAGGCTGAATTTTACTGGTACCCAAATGTTTACTGTTTGCAAAGGCAATTGTAAATTGCATGTCATGATATACAATGTAGGATGTTTTGAATGTTGAATTACAATTTGTAAAAAAAAAAAAAAAAAAAAAGAGGGGAAAACTATAGATAGGGACCTGCCAATTTCACGGCTATGAAAAACATGTCTATGAAATTAGCACTGCCCCATGAAATCTGATCTCCCAGAAATCAGTCAGGACTTCTCCTTGCCCTGCTCGGCTGTTATTGGGGTGGGGAGATCAGACTCACCTCCACAGACAGCACAAAAGAGCTGCAGCAGCCCCAGAGCTGAGCTTCAGGCTCCTGCAGAGGCTCTGGGTACTGAAACTGGGGGTTGCTGCTGCTGTCCACTGTGACTCCAGGATGCTGCTCCCCATCTACATCTCCTGTAGGAGGGTTAGGGGCCCTTTGGACTCCAACCAGGGCTTGGGGCTGGCACCCACCGCAGCTCCAGCCCCTACAACTTCTGCCCAGCACAGGTTTCCCCTCCCGCCATGGCCCTTGCCTGGGCTCAGGACTCCAGCTCTGGAATTGCTGCCGCTGCCCCTACTTCCCTCTCTCCTACAGTTCCTGCCAGGGCTCTCTGTTCACTCCATCTCTCATAGCTCAGGACACCTGAGCACTGATTTGCTGCCCCTGCCTTCCTCCCCTCAACAGTTTCTCTGGGCACTCAAGCTCCAAGGCTTTTGTTCTCCCCCTCCCCCTCCATGGTTCCTGCTCAAGGTGAGGACACCTGAGTGCCAGGATTGTTCAATGTTTAACAGGTTAACCAATCAAATGGGATTTTACATCCCTAGATCTAGGGTTGCTGCTGCTGGTGCTGCTGCTGCCGCCCTCCCCTCTCCTCTGCTGTGGTTCCTGCATAGGCTCTGGGCTGCTGCCCCCTCCTGGAGGATTCTGTCAGACCCTGGGTATGCACAGGCTCCAGCTGGAACTCAGGATTTCTACCCATGCATCTCATTCCTGGGTTCAGGGCAGCTTGCCTATTCCTGGAGCTTTTGTCCCCTCCACCCACCCACCCTTCTCATAGCTCCTGGCTGAGCTCCAGACTTCCACCCATTCCCATCTGGGGCTCCAGCTAGGCCGTGGGGTGCCTGCGCTCAGGGCTTCAGCCTCCATTGCTCCTGCTGGGACTTAGGGTATCTTTGCTCAGGGCTTACGCACCTGCTGGGGCTCAGGGCTTCCACCTTGTGATTCCTGTGAGGTCTAAGATATCAGGGTTAAAGTTTTCTGGGGCCTTTGGGCACAGGCACCCTGGGCCCAAGCATTAATCCACCCCTTGCACTCATGTGGACTGGCAGTTAAGAGCCCCTGATTGAGACCTTCCCAGCAACATTGGGGAGATTGCATCTAATTCTGCCTCTGGAAGCCCCATCCAGCTGTAGGAAGCTCCACAGCTGGGCTCTGCAGGCAGCACGGAAGTGAGTTTGGCAATCCTGCCACTCCCCTACAATAGCTTTGGGACTCCCACAATCGCATTTTGGATCAGGACCACCATGGTTACCCCACCATGAAATTTCTGATGAAAAAGTCTGAAATCATGAAATTGACCAAAATTAACTGAGAATTTGATAGGGCCCTAACTACAGGAGTTTATATTTTCCTTTAAGGAGCAAACAAAATGGAAAGATGAATAATATTTACTTTAATTGTTTTTATAACCTTATATGGGAGTTTACAATCACATCAAGATTTTTCTCCCACCTCTTTGATTTAGTGTAAATAATTTGCTAAAAGTTAATTTCTAAGCTTTAGAAAAAGAAGTGATAAGAAAGTTCTAAAAATATATTCTTTCCTTCACCCCAAGAGATTTATCAGAATCACAATCACAACCACTTGCTGGAAGCATTTTAAAAAAACCCATCACATGTATATATCAAGACAAAGGATTGCCATTTTGTTGAGGTTTTATAAATTATATAGAATCATATTCATGACTCCTAGAATATATGATGACTGGAACAGTTTACAAAGCCATCCGTTTCCTATATTATCAAACTTTATGCAAAGTTAGAATTTTCCCTTACATAAGATCTGATTTTCCTAGAACTTTCATAATAGATATGATTTTATCTTTACATCTTACAATTTTCATATAGCTTTCCAGAAGACACTGCAGTAGAGCATGATGATTTGGCTTTTCAACCTAATCCTAAAAGGTGGTAGTGATGCAATATAAATTAAACCCGAAGAGGCTTTACAGACTTCATCTGTTTAAAAAGGTCAATTGAAAAGTCACTTTTGAAAAGCAGGCCAGCAAAATCAAGACAAAATCTGTATAATGCCCACATAAACAATACAGTGTATTCTCCATGGTAGGCCCATGTATTTAAAACTACGTACAGATGTGGTCACCTCATCTCAAAAAAGATATTTTGGCATTGGAAATATGGTTGCCAGGTGTCTTCTGACTGGTTTAAAAAAAACACACAGAAAATGTCTGGTATTTTCTGTTTATCTTGGACAGAAGGCTGGTGGGGACATTTTTCTCCTGCCATGTCTGGCGCAGGCAGGAGGAGTGGGGAGCATGGGAATTTAAAGGCGCAGTGAACTTTTTTTTGCTCAACAAGTTTGGTCCCATCCCCCCCCCCCGTTTTTTTTGTTTGTTTGTTTGTTTGTTTTGCTCAACCATTTTTTCCTTGCCGTGTTCGGGACTTTTTGTTGAAAGTATCTGGCAACCCTGATTGGAAAAGGTTCAGAAAAGACCAACAAAAATGATCAGGGGTTTGGAACGGGTCTCATATGAAGAGAGATTAAAAAGACTTGGACTTTTCAGCTTAGAAAAGAGGAGACTAAGGGGGGATATGATAGAGTCATGAGTGGTATGGAAAAAGCGAATAAGGAAAAGTTATTTACTTTTTTCCATAATATAAGAAAAAAGGAAGTTTTTCTTCACGCAATGCAAAGTCAACCTGTGAAACTCCTTGCCAGAGGATGTTAGGAAGACTAGAACTTTAACAGGGTTCAAAAAAGAGCTAAATAAATTCATAGAGGTTAGGTCCATCAATGGCTATTAGCCAGGATGGGTAGAAATGATATCCCTAGCCTCTGTTTGTCAGACGCTGGAAATGGATGACAGGAAAGGGATCACGTGATGATTACTTGTTGTGTTTACTCCCTCTGGGGCATCTGGCATTGGCCACTTTTGACAGACAGGATACTAAGCTAAATGGACCTTTGCTCTGACCCAGTATGGCCATGCTTATGTTCGCTATCATGCACATAACTGTTTTCCTTAGATTTATAGTGTAATTTATGGAAATGAAAAGCACAACCCATTCTCTCACAAAATCCATTTCTTACCCAATGTAGGTAATTTTAAAAACAAACCAAAAGGAAAATCACTTTTATTTTACCTGGACACATGTACAACGTGTAGCTTACCGTTACTTTTGATTAGATATTATCAATGTCTTAATGTTCCCTGAATGGGAAACATGCACAGACAATATGGTATCCACAGTTTTCTTGCCTCTATTCACAAAAAAGCCCTCCAAGAACACTGTAAAGAAGTGTGTGCCTCAAGTTTTCTGTGGAAACAAAAATATCCCATTAGCAGGAATGAAACAGACACAACTGGAAATCTATGAGAGATCTGCCTGAGTAATAATGACATTTGAAAAGCATATAATGTAGCACTCAACATACATTAGTGACTAGATTAACTCTACATTACGTAATTATCAGATCTAAAAGAATATGTTCAGCAGCTACCATTTTCCCCAATAAGAAGAATTTCTCAGGATACCCTCAATTGTTTTTATTCCAAAATGTCTAAATAACTTAAGACATTTTCAGAAGTGACATGTATTGGAAATAGGCTTCTAACCTGTTTAGGCACATTTTGAAATTCCTACTAGGTTCCAAATTTTTACAGTTATATAGGTACCTAACGTCCACTGATTTGAATGGGAGTTAGACATCTAAATACTTTTAACAATCTGTCCCTTGGGAGTCTAATTATAATTGAAAGTCAATGAGTCTTAATCTTCTATGTGCCTACCTCACTTTTGAAAGTGGGACTTGGGTGGTTTTGAACATTTTATCCTAGATTTCCGTGACAAAACTTACTCATATCACAACAATAGAATTTAATGGGCATGTAATTTATACCTGTAAATGTAACAGGTTCTCCTGGGCAATTCATGAAAATAATGGGAAGTCAATGATAGTTAGCAAATTGCTTCACCCTAATAAAACAATAAATAACCATTAGAAACATAACAATACTTCAGTCAGATTTTTCATTCCAAAATACCAGTCATTATTTTTATCTCATTAAAATACTTAGCCAAATTTACACAAGGGCTACATCGAGATTGGCACGATTTTCTGCAAATGCTTTTAACGGAAAAGTTTTTCCATTAAAAGCATTTGCGGAAAAGAGAGTCTAGATTGGCACGGAGGCTTTTCCACAAAGGCACTTTTTGCGGAAAAGCGTCCGTGACAATTTCTATATGCGGTTTTGCGCAAGAAAACCACGATCGCCATTTTCGCCATCGGGGCTTTTTTGCGCAAAACAGTTTTTAGCTGTCTACGCTGGCCCTCTTGCACAAAAACATTTCTGGAAAAGGGCTTTTGCCCGAACAGGAACGTCAAAGCATTTGTGCAAGAAGCACTGATTTCGGACAGTAGAACGTCAGTGCTTTTGCGCAAAATCAAGCGGCCAGTGTAGACAGCTGGCAAGTTTTTGCACAAAAGCAGCCACTTTTATGGAAAAACTTGCCAGTCTAGATGCAGCCCTGGTGTTATGCCATCACAGTCATAGTGTTACCGCATATTAAAGGTGAATTTTGCTCATTGGGCCTGATATTAGGAACTAGCTGCTGTCTTTACAGGTGCAATTACCTGTAGATGTGAGTCATAATACTTACATAGCTAACTAATTTGCTAGCAAAATCAGGCAGATGCATATTAGTATGAATTAGGCCTGCAGAAGTTATTGATATTATATCTATTATAGCAACACCCAAAGGCCCCGATCTAGATCAGCCTGGGGTGGCCAACTTTCGAATAGCACAAAACCAAACATCCTAGCCTTGCCCCTTCTCTGAGGCCATGGCCCTTGCTATGCCCCTTCCCCAAAGCCATAAACCAGGATCACTACATTATCCCAGTGGCTGTTGCCCCTATGCTTTATGAAAATTGGTTTCTGAATATAAATAAGCATAACTTGGAGATGCTTTGGACAAAATACCTCAAGGAACCTATCAATTTTAATGTTACAGTCTGCTGGATCTGTTTACCTATTTTGGTACATGTATCATTCTTGTATGTAACGTTAGAAATATGAAGTATGAGATTGTTTATAGTTTTAACTGTGCTAATGAGAGCCATCACTGGTGCAGAAGCATTAATGACTGGGTGATCAACTTAACGACTTGTAAACAGCCTTGTTTGTCCTCTACATCCAAAGGTAAGACATGTGACCATACCACCAGGCAAGGCAGGGTACCATTTTGGCAAAGTAATTTTCCAGGGAAGAGGGAAATGGAGAAAAAATGATTCCCACCCAGGGAAAAGTCTATTTAAGCAAGGGGACGTTATCAGGTTTTTGTCTTCGGCTGCCTTGGAAACAAAGAGAACTGGAGACCCACGTCAGAATATAAGATCATCTTTGACTTGAAGACTTGCCTGAAATAAGAAAAGTTCTTTGGGGTAAGAATCTGCGTGCAATAAGTTTTTTAGTAAATTGGAACTGGCTACGTGTTTTCTTTTCATTTTTAGCTACTTACTCTGCTCTTAAAAAAACAACAAATAGTTTAGTAGCACTTTAAAGACTAACAAAACATGTAGATGGTATGATGAGCTTTCATGGGCACAGCCCACTTCTTCAGATGACCGAAGCCATCCCCGCTTACTTTTAATCGGTCTGTTTTCACTTGCAAGCACTTAATTCCAACTGTTTGAACTTAATGAAAATACTTTTGTTTACTATCAGGCCCAGTGTAAATAATTGTTACCTAGATGGGGGGACATTCAGGGGGCTTAGCTGAATGAGTATTCACTATGTACACTTTTACAGAGAGAAATACAGATTTATTGGGGTTTCTATCCCTATTGGGGATTAGTTTCCTGGGTGCTGTGTCCTGGAAGTGCAGTATACATACAAGATGACCCTATACATGACTAGTACATAGCAAAGCAAGCAATCAAAAGAATGTGGTGGTTTTTTTGACAGCAGTAAACCTCACTTTATGAGGAAGAACACCTTTTTTCAAAAGAGCTCTTTCAAAAAAAGGCATTCTTGACCGCAAATACGGCTTTTGCAAAAGAGAGCAGCCAGACTGCCTGGGTTCTCTCTTTCAAAAAAGTGGATCGCTTTTTTGAAAAAGTTGTGGCTATCTAGACAATCTCTTTCAAAAGAAGCTTTTTCAAAATATTCTTTTAAAAAAGCTACTTTCGAAAGAAGCATGTAGTCTAGATGCACCCCAATAGAAAAAAACAGAGAGGATTCTTGATGAAATTGCTAGCAGATGAATAAAGGAAGTAGTTTAACAAGGTCATGACCATCTTCTTATTGTGTATTGTCTCCAATCATCATCAGCAAAATTCAAGATTTTTTTTTTCCAACACATGTACTACTTTAGACAACAACATTTCACAGAATTGCCTCAATTTAAATGTTTTGTATTTAAAAATGCTTGTGCTGAAGTTAGACAAATATAGAAAGTGAGTTACAGGAGGAAAAAGAAGAATGGCCTGGTTCTGAAAGCAAAAGAGGCTTAATGGTAATTATTATTTAATATTAATATTATTACAATATTATTTTAGCTAAAGATTAGAGACAACACTTTTATTTGGAATAATACTTTGGGCAAAAAGTGTGCCTACAGAGTGCAGGAAAACAAACAGTTATGTGTCTAGGAACTAGAAAAGGACTCAGAAGACCTAAGTTAAATTTCCAGCTCTAGAACAGAATTTCCCCGTGTCCGTGAGCTAATCACTTAGGTCTGATTCAAAGCCAGTTGAGGTTAATGGGAAGATTCCCATTTACTTCAATGGGCATTGGATCAGATCCTTGTTTTGGAAACTGGAAATACTTCCTTATCTCACAGGTTGCTGTGGTGATAAAATGCTTGTCAGGTCATTCAGCTACGGGGCCATGAAAGTATCTAGAAGATAGACGGATAAGGTATACAAGAAAATGTTGCCATCTAAAATAAATTTAGCATAGATTCTATTGGGTAATCTAGAGTCTCTTAAAATTCATTTGATAGCTGCTCTCTGCAAACTCAGAAGGCCCCTGATTACATCTCAGTTGTATTGATGCACTCTGTCCAGCTATCAGCTATAGGAGAAGTGTCTGGTAACTGACCGACAGACTCTTCTGCATAGGCATTGGTCTGTAAATATAATAAACAGGTGTTAGGCATCTGCCCCCAATTCCTCAAAAAGGAGCACATGTAAGTAAGAAAGAGAATAACCTCCACTATACAGATAATACAAATTTACCACAACTAGAAAAGCAGAAAAATTACAGAGTGACTTGTAAACCTGATGGATTTGTGGGACATTATTTTGGGCAGTAATTGCATCCCTGAAGCAGATACAAAGTATGCCAAAGAGTGACTTCAAAATGAGACTAATGCATCTGTAAAGTCTCTTTGGAATTTGCTGTATGTAGACAGACCCCTCAGCTTGCCCAAAATCCAACTGAGGACAATGTGGATTCAACATGGACACAGGATTCTACTTGTCTGGAGCAACTTTCAGAAGTGCAATCTTAGTGTGCAACTAGAAAGGCATTTAAAGGCTCCTATTCTCTTCTAATCTGTTAAAATAATAATACATTTTTAAACATTCCACTTATCAGCAAAAATATTTAAAAGAAAATTTTACTTACCAAACATCTCTAATTAATATGTAAAATTCAAACAAAGCTGAACAAAATTTTTACTTAAAAAAAGGCATAATTCAAATACATTTGGACACATGCTATTCCCATCTGGAGAGGTCAGCTGAATGCAGAAAGTGTGACTAAAGGCTGAGTGTATATTTAACATTTAATAGTTATAGCCTGTAAGCAGAAATAGCTAACTGATGTACCTCATAACACCACAGAATGAAAATTCATTAAATATTTACTAAACAACCATAGGACATTAGTTATAACTAGTTTTAAAAAAAACACATACAGAAATACCATGAATTGAAACTAGGTTCCTCTTATTTAAGCATGTTTGATGTGAATGAATAAAGCATCAGCAGATAAAATACCTACTAAAGCTCTGGGATACACATTGAAGCTTGGCTGAATATTAGCATATGAATGAATTAGAAAAAAAACACTGTATATTTAAAAGATTTTTTTATCTTTGTCTAGTAATGTCTGATACTACACGAGTTGACTTCAGAATAATACATGAGCTCCTTGAGGTCTACTTCATAAAAATAAAATTGCTCATTTTGAAAGCTTTGGTGTAGCTCCTGGCAAATAGCCTGTAAACTCAACAGAGTTCATCACCAGCCACCTGATGTTTGCTGAATAGTGGCTAATAATAAAGTATATGAAAGACGCCGTCTCTAGTGCTTTTCTACTTGAAAAGCCCCTTGTGAATCATAAAAAGAGTATTTTTTGAGGCACAAATCCTTCTTTATAGTATATATACACCATGCAGAGCATGCTAATAACTATAACTATAAAAGGGCCAGACACTGATATCCTCACTCATGGTGAATAGCACCTTCTTTCTCAGAAGGTCCCATTGAAGTAAATGGAACTATTAATGGAACAAGGTGCTACTCAAATATAGGTAAGATTCTCGTTCAAAATAAATAAGCGACTGTTGGTCGCTGCTCACAGAGGAGGGCACGGCCTCAGGGACAGTGTCTCCATGGATGACTGACTACCTCTCCCTCTTTGTGTTCTCCACAGCCAGACCAGTTGGGACTGAGGGGTGAGCCACGCCACCCATGCCAGCTGCCAGAGCCCAGGGGACCCAAAAGTGCATTAGGGTCCAGGAAGACCTCACGCACCAGCATGTCAGTGTCTTGTGCAACATGAAGCAAACCCTGACGCAGAAGATCTGGGAGGACTCAGAGTGGAGGAATTGTGCCTGGTACCAGCTCATGCAGTGGTGTGATGACGTGTACCCTCATGTGAGAAATGATAGCACACCCGCCTGCTGTCACTTCTCCTGCCTACTACCCCTTCCTGCCCCCCCTGTTATGCCCATTCCCCATCCCCCATGCAATGCCTCTGCTCCTTCCCCAAGTGATACCTATGCCCCCTCTGCAAGTGATGCCTGTACCCCCACACCCTGCCTCCCTGCCATCCCTGACCCCATCCCAACACCCCCTCCTACCTATTCCCCTGTGGTCCCCGGACCCACTCAACCCCAAATTCGATGAGGTCCCCGCACCCGAGGTGGCACATCCAGCCTCCACCCATGCCATTCCGAGGCCCCCTCCTCCTCCAGGTTATGAGTCCCCCTCCCTTTGCCCACCTTTTTTTAATTAAAGATAAATACAACGTTCATTTTGTTGAAAACCAAACAGGTGTCTTTCTTGAGAGGTCAGGGCCTCCCGGTTGCGCACCCCCAGCCTGATGGGCCTGGCCAATGGCAGCTGTCTGTGGCTGCTCAAAGGCTCGTCCCTCACAGCCAGCATCTGCCCCCCACCCTGGGAGGAAGGTCTCCCCCTTCCTCTTCACAATGTTGTGGAGTACACAACATGCCGCGACCACCTCAGAGATGTTGTGCTATCCCACGTCGAGGCAGGTCAGCAGGCATCTGAACCATGGCTTGAGGCGGCCGAAGGCACACACTTGGATCCTGGCCCAGTTCAGGCGGGCATTAAGTTGGTCCCTGCTGTGGTCCAGGTGCTGGTATATGGCTGCATTAGTCACGGCATCAGGGGCCAAGCCATGTCCCCCATGATGCACAATGGCATCTGCATGTCCCTAACCACAATGTCCCAGTGGAGGAAGAATGTGCCCACCTCCAACTTGACATAGAGGCTCGAGTTGCGAAAAATCTGGGCATTGTGTGCCCTGCCTGACCACCCGACAAAAATGTCCGTGAACTGTCCACAGTGGTCGACCATGGCCTGCAGCACCATAGAGAAATAGCCCTTTTTATTAATATATTGGGCTGCTCAATGCTCAGGTGCACGGCTCGGTATGTGGGTCCCATCTATGGCTCCAGTGCAGTTTGGGAATCCTAGGGAAGCAAATCTGGCCATGATCAAGTCCAGGTCTCCCAGGCGGATGACCCTCCACAGCAGGATCGAGTTGATGGCCCTCACAACCTTCAGAAGGAGTCAAACAAACACACAAAACAGAGAATGAGAGGGGGAGTGCCTGAGCCCTTGGGAGGTGCTTGCCCCCCTCCTCTTCTCCCCTCCCCTCCTCCAAATACTCCAGGAGCCACCCCTATGAGGCCACTCCCCTAGCAGCAGGGCTGTGTGAGAGCGGGATGGCACAACCCCCAAGGGATGGGGCTTTCCCTCCACCCCCACAGCCCTCAACCCCCCTTTCCTGAAGGTCTCCCTTTTCCAGGACTCTTCACACCCCCAACAATGCAGGAACTGCAGCCCCAGAGTGCCTTTCCTCCATGAGGAGGGCCCCAACGGTGGACTTCTCCACACCAAACTGGTTGCCCATTGACTGGTAGCTGTCTCGGGTGGCGAGCTTCCAGATGGCAATTGTGACCCGCTTTTCGAGGGGCATGGTGGGCCACAGGTGGGTGTCACATCTCCAGAGGGTGGGCGTGAGCCAGGCACATAGCTCCAAAAAAGGTGGCCTTTTGCATGCCAACATTTTGGAGCCACTGCTGGTCATCCCACTGCTCCATGACCAGCCAGTCCCAGAAATGGTGTCGAGCCTCCAAAAATGCCTCACAACTATGGGGTGTGGTTGCCAGAGATGCAGCTTCCGCACCCAGGGAGAGGGTCCCCAGAATGAGCTCGGGGTCGAGCTTGGTCAGGACCAGTAAGGCAGACATCACAAAGTGCTGCAGAAACTGCAGCATGGCCATGTGGGGCTACTGCATGCCCAGGGGACCAAGAGAAAAGCTGTGGCATCCAAAAAAGTGGGGCAACCACAGCAGGCACCGGGAGAGCTTTGCTGTCCCTCAAAGAGGTAGGCAAGCACACAGCAGTAGCAGAGAAGTGGCTGTCCAGGGGGTCCCTTTAAGCGTGTGTCTCTGCCAGGCTCTGGCATCAGCACTCGGAAGCAACTGGTGACCTAAAGCCCTGGCTGAAGTGGTTTCTGGTGGCCTTTTATGTGAGAGAGCTTCCAATCAGTCTGGCAGATCACTTTTCCCAACAGACGCGGTGGAAGGGGAGGATCTGGACAGTGTATCCCAGTCCGGGCCCCCAGAGCCGCTGCGGCCTGGCAGCCAGTGGCCCATTGCCAGTCCACTACCCAGCATTTGGAAACTGCTGTGCTATAGTTCTGCCTAGGTGTCAATTCAGAGCTACACTCTTCTGGGAAGAGTACTAAAAAGGCTGTGGGTCAGGCAGATACAGTTCAATGGGTATTGGGGTGCACACTCTGCTCAAGCTGTAGGAATGGCATAGATTGCTCCTCATCGTTCACCACCTCATCCAGTTTTAATCTGTGGATTTGGGGCCAGCTCAGGATACCTCTTATGAAAGAAAAACCTTAACAACAACAACAACAACAAAAACAAACAAAAATCTAGACAGCTGCAAATTAGAGCAGTGCAAAGCAGCTAAAGCCAGAGGCAAGAATCTGGAAGAAGCATAGCTCAGCAAATGAAATCAGAACAGTAGCTTGTTCATGCATATCTTACATTTCAGTATTAATCATTTTGTACTACACATTTAAGAGGAGAATTTCATGCACTCTCCCTGCCATACAATCGTGATCATGCTTAATGGACTGAATTATATTGTAATCCGGCACACCACTGAAATTCAAATGTTTAAATCACATGTGCAAAATTTAGTAGATACATTCAGCTATGAACTTCTGAAACATTGTTGACATTTTTATGCCTTTCTGACCCTCAAAATAAAGGAAACTTGTGTACATTTTGGGCTTAAGTATTCACTTCTTGTTTGTGTTTAAAAAGGATGCTTTGCTACAACAATACTTGAAGTCAAGGTAAGAGGCTTAAATGTAAGATATAAAAAAAATAATTATTTCCGTATTGTATAGTGCTGTGACAGGGCATCTGCCTTGCACTGTCCCGTTAGGGGCTAAACCCCAGCCCTTAGAAAAGGCTGAGAGAGTGGAGCCTGCAGCTGAGGCAGATACAGCCAATTACAGCCCAGCTGAGGCGGTATAAAGACGAGCTCCTGGAGGGAATAGAACAGATGTTCTTGCTCTAACTGTGGAGCAGGAGAGTTCTGGCTGCCAGGGAAGCTTGAGAATTCCTGAGACAGAGCAGTGCTGAGGAAAGGCAGGAAGAGCTGGGGAGCTCTGGCCTGACCTCACTCCCAGGCTGCAGGGCCTAAGGCAAGGTCTGAGGGTTCTAAGTCTGTAGGGCAACAGCCAGGATAGGAAACAGCAGCAGTGTCCACCACCCCTTGCTAATGATGAGTGGCCATTTCAGATTGCAGTTTGCCCTGAGGGCTCCATGATGATTGGCAGTGGGTCACTGAGGCAAGGTGGGTGGAGGGGAATTGGGGGATTCCCGGGGGGAGGAGGACCCCAGAGTTCAGGGGCACTGACCTAGGACAGGCTGAGAAGGAAAGGGTACTGTGGCCAGGAAGGGACATGGAGCTGAACCAGAAGACTTGCAACAGAGGCTGAGACATTAACCAAGGGAGGGCACTGTGAGGCAGGAGAGCTGATACCCTAAGTGACCAACTGGAGGCACTATTGGAGTGAGTGTCTGCCCCATGACACATGGCAAATAATTAAACCCACAATTGGCTGGCTAGTTGAATCAGGGCTACTGGAATGGGGGACCCACTTGATTATACTCTAATCAGAACAAATACCAACATAAGACCTTTATGAATCAACACTTGCATATTGATGGATTTTGTGGCTTTATCCATCTGTAAAATCAATAATCACTAGGGTTAGACTTGCTGAGCCAGTACGTGACCTGCAGCCAAGGTGCAATCAGGACAGATCCAGGAAAGAACTGAAAAAGTTGACTTGAAAGGCAACTTTGACATTACCCTGATCTTAGAGTCTCTCTACATTGTCCAGGCTAGGGTATGCATTAGAGCAGGCTAGAGGTGGCATCTGATCGAGTTACATTCATTTGCATGGTTCTCACAGCATAGCATTTAATTTCCATTGCTATGTATAACTAGGGTTAACATTTTATAGGTTCTGTCTACTGATATCACATGTAATAAAGAGGATCTAATGTCCCTTGTATAAGCTCCATGACAAAATGTCACCAGTGAGACACTACTGGCAAAAGTTGTGTTTGACAAGATGGAAGCATTGTAATCTATACAATCACAGCACATCAATGAATTGCTGTGTGAACGAGCGTTACAATCTAGCTTCCAACTTATTAGATACATAGCACCACATTTTCAAATTTGGACCCACACATGTTCAGGTTAGATATGTGCATACAATAGTCATGCAGAATATTCAAATAATCTTAATTTTGAAAATCTGCTTTTTAAAAATTGTCTCCAGTTTTCATGGAGATGTGCTGACACAAAGGGCCATCAATCCTGCCAACTGTCACAGAAGTGCAAATCACACAAGTCCAGAACTTTTTATATTACAAATTATAGTTGGTCCAAGCACAGAAAACATTGTGCATTTGGTTATTCATTTCAAATGACTGAAATATGTTTCTTTGGATGATGAAGGTTTCTTAAGCAGATTTGGGGGAAAGACTTGATCAGGTATCTTCCTGTGGGAAAAGCAATAGAGCTATCTGATTAAAATATGACCATATAAACCATTGTTGCAATCACTATTTTATATATGTATATATACAGCAAATTTTGCACAAACATTGTCGAGTAAGATGTCCATGGAAAGGTTATGATTTGCTGAACTTGATTATGCTTTTTGTATGCATGTATCATTTTTGTAGCTGAAAATATAAAAATTAGCAGCGTACCTGTATTTCAAATGTTTGCTCCTGGAGTAACGCCCACAATGAACCATGGGAGATGCCCGTCTACACTGAATGGACTTTTCTGTGGATGTTCCATCTGAAGCACAGGTAATGGCCATTGCTGTGACTAAGCAAAACTATACAGGGACATGTGACTTGCCCATCTGATTCCACACTCCATCTTTACCTGTAATTTTCCACAGTAAGAACAATAGGATTCCCTCTTCATGGCAGAAGCAATAAAAGGCCCTGGAAACATCTCTGTTCGGCCTCTTTCCTGTTCAAATTTCTGGACTATAAACTTATACTAATGAGAGCAGTCTAACAAAGGAACCGAGGTCCTGCCAGTGATTTGGAAGCAACAAGAAATTCAATTTAAGACAACAGTTAATTCCACTGCTACTCTAAACCAAGAACTTTGCGGTTATTATGTATATTTGAGCCCTTTAAATAATTTCATTTGTCTTTCTGACTCTCTTAAACAAACCTTTAGCTTCTAAAGGGTTGGCAACAGTATGATTTTGGGGTAACACCTGAGCTGTATATTGACCTAGGTGTGTGGCTGGTTCTTAGGCATTAGAAGAACCTTTTATTTGATGAGGCTGGTTTTAAAGCACTAGTCACCTCTGAATCCAGTGTTTCTGGTGGTGATACAAGGACTGAAATGCTGAAACTGAATTTCTGACTTTTTGTTAACCAGTGTGATGGGACAGACATTTTTATTGCTGGCTTTATACACCTGAGGGAGAATAATCACCAGCATGAGGGTTATTTGCCCATTTTCTTAGCAGCGTGACCTGAATTTGGTGTTCTCAGTCATGAATCAACAAGGCACAATAACAATGGGGAAAGAAAAAAGCTTCCAAAACTTTGTGCAACTCAAGAATATTTTGACAAATACCTTGAAAATAATAACTGGTCTAATGCATGTAAATTATTGGCCCTGTCTACACAAATAGGAGAATCTGCATGCCAAGATAAGAGTATTTTCAAATTAGTCTACTAGTTAACATAACTTCAAAAGAGTCTGGAATGAATATTAGCAAAAGTCATGTATGTAATACTACTGAAAGTGTGTAATGTGATATGGAGAAATATACATATTTTTGCATTGAGAAAAAATAGATACATCTTAAAAAGCCATTTTGTGATGCTTGACATTATCCTCTACATATTTGAGTGACAAAAATGACTATTTTATAACAACTTATTTCTCAGGATAGTAGTTCCTATATAAAAGTTATTTGTATGTCACTAATTTAAATTGTTCCTGTATGGGAAAAGCAAGAGAACATCTGATGACTCTTAGAAAGCAGCATGCCCCAATCAGCATAACAGCTGGAAATAAAGAGGATGACAAAGCGAGGAAAGAATTACAATAAGAGATTAGATTTCCTTCAGCATGGAATTTCTTTAGGATTAAGCAATTGAAAGTACAATTCTCAGTGGTAAGTAGAATTTTAGGAAGAGATAAAGAGCAGCCGTTTATCAGCTGAGCCAAATGCTGTAGGAACACTTGAAAAACCAATGCCAGCTTCAGACATTGTAGTATTCCCTTTTCTAAGCATAGGGAATCTCTCTAAAACTGGAATGTTTAGTGCACCATAAAACTTTCCTGAGTTCAATAACATCAAATATCAGTTGATCTGCAAATATTCACATGGGAGCTTAACTGGGCTTTTTATACTCATATTGCACTGATGCAGCACTATCTATCCCTCTTCGATAGCACCCAGATTGTAGCATCCACATATTTTGAAATTTGGCTCTGTCTACACAGCACTTATTCAGAAAGAAATCAGGGGTGGCCAACCAGTTAGACACAAAGAGCCAAAAGAGCTGTGGATAGTAGTACAAAGAGCCACACATCCCTCCCCCAGAGTCAGGCACCCCCAGTCTCCCCCAACCCAATGCCCTCCCCCTCCCCCAGACCCAGGATCCTCCCATTCTAGCCCAATGCCTGAGCCTCACTGGAGCTGCCATTGCCATAGCCACGCACTTCTCCCTCCAGGAACTGGGGCGCGTGCACAAAGCGGGAATGCGGCTCTGGGCGAGCCGTAACCCTGAGAGCCGCATTTCTATGAACAAAGAACCACATGTGGCTCAAGAGCCACAGGTTGGCCACCGCTGAAATAAATCGCTTTTCCAAATCCTACCTTACTCCTTGTGAAATGAGGTTTACAGGGACGTCTGACCAGTGAGCCAGTTATATTTCAAAACAACAGGCGTGCTCAAAACATGCAGAATAGCTATTTTGCTGTAGATGTATTAGACGTAGCCCGAGTGATTACCGAGCACTATACCAGTCTCAAGCATGCATGCAGGAAGCTTTTCAGTTTAATTTTTTCTATCTGTTGCCGCTATGCTGTTCCATCCATGGGAGTAACTAGTAACTAAGGCCTTTAAAATGTCAAGAGGTTGGAAATGATATTGTGTTATAATAGCACCTGCAAACCCCAACTGAGGTGGGTGTCCTGGCTTTACTGTGGTAGCCTTCTTGTAGCAATTACTTTTTCAAAAAGATTACCAGTATCTTAACTGAGAACACTATTGACAGAAGATTAGTCCTGGGACTTTCAGGATATCAGGGGTACATCTAAATTACGGGGGGAAGGAAAGGTTCAAAAAAGGATATGCAAATTCCTACGGATATGCATATCTTCTTCTGATCTCTTTTTTGAAAGTGGGTCTTTCAAAAGTGAAAGTAGTCTGGACATGGTTTTTTCAGGAAAAAAAAACTTTTTTTTTCCTGAGCTTCACCATGCTGCATGGGGACTATGATGCCCAAACGGCCGCTTGCTCCCCCATGGCGGCCCGGCTGAGTGGCACAGAAGTCAGCCAACCCCCTGGCAAGAGGCGAGGGACATGACTCAAGCAACAGCGCCGCCCAGAGGGAACAGCCAGCATTTCAGCATTACAGAGTCACAAACATTGGGCTACTATATATATGATGGTTAACAGTCTTTTTCTAAAAGCTGCCTTTTTTTTTTTTTTTTTTTTTTTTTTTGCCGGTCCTGATCATTTTGCTGTGAATAGCCCATATTCAAAATTCACATGGTGTTGGCTATTTATCAATAGTGACATAAGTTACATGGTATTGTTTCTGTTAGTCTGGTCTCATTAATGTGACTCCAATATAAAGAGGTCAGCTTAAAGAAAATATCACAGCCTGGAGTTCTTCTCTCATGAGGATCTGAAGGCTCGTGTAAGAGATTTAAACTGATCCAAGTATGCCTGTGGTAACATGAAAACAATTAAAATTATTTCAAAGAATTTGGTATGGAGAAGATTTTAACTTACTGTAGGTACTATCACTATCCCCATGTTATATGTAGATACATACACAAAGACACAGAGGAGTTAGTGACTTATGTAAGGCCACAGAGCAAATCATTGTGAGATCCAGGATTGGAACACACTTTATTACTCTTTGGACCTCCCTGGTCCAGCACCCTCAAGACCTGACCAGTCCTTACGGAGGAAATTTGCCAGACCAGGGGAGATCCACAGCCTCTCAGTCCTCCTCCCCTCCTTGCCACCACTTATTCTGTCCCAACCAAGCTGCCTGCTGGCAGTCCCCAGCCCTGGCCCTGGCCAGGCTACCCTGCTCTGGCCCCGCTGCCAGCTGGAATGCCGCTGCTCTGATGCCAAGCTCCCTCTCCTGAGTTGCCACAGCCCCAGCCCCATGTCACTCGAGACACCCACAACCCTGAACCACTGCCAGGCAGCAGGCAGCCCCTGGCAGGCTGTAACAGCCCTGGCCAGGCTGCCTCTGCCAGGCTGCACCAATCCCACTGCTAATCCAGCCCTCTGGGCTTACAGCTGCTGGCCTTCCGACCCCGAGGCTCTCTTGTGGTCCTTCTGGACCACGGATGTTGCTAGACCAGAGAATCCCAATTTAGGGAAGTGTAACCTGTACTATTAAATAAAGATTGGCAGGGGTGAGTGCAGATATCAGGACTTTACTTCATTCCCCAGTCTATGCTAAGTCAATGAGACTGTGTGAACCTTTCAAGAAGTTTGGGGAGGAGGAGAAGATAGTAAGTAGCAGCAACTCTTCTGCAAAAGCTTGAACAGAATATTAAATCTCTTGAAATTTTGCTAAAACCTTAAATTACTGTGGTGGAAAAAATCAAATGAAACAATTAGCAAGATGTGTCATCCTAATTACAAGTACGGCCGAATTAACCCAATCTTGTCATGAACCCCTTTTGTAGAATTGGCCAGGATAGCCTAACACCAATTATGTCTTTCCTTGTGGTAGTTCCTTTGAATGCTCAATAAATAATCAGGATGGAGGTTAGCATGTATGAGTTGTAAAGATGACTGACCATACTGTAAGTAGTTGGAGCCAGTTATTACTTCTGCAGATGTTATTCACATCCTCACCTTGTGTTTTAATACCTTGTGTCTTTTCCAGTAGAGGCAAGAAAATGTATAGCTGTCTTCATTTCTAATTGTACATTTTAAATATTCTCCTTATCTTTAGATATTCAACTCATCTCATGGTGAAAACTTGTGCATGTTCATTATCAAGAATTCATTTACATCTCTGAAATTAGATTTATAGGCACCCTTTGGCAGAAAGATATTCCACACTGTAGAAGTCTGCATGATAAATAAAATTATAACATGTTTGTTTTGGATTTGCTCCTTTAAGAAGAAGAAAAAATAGCTGTCTTTAACAGCTACATTATCCCTGTATATGGTAGAAGCACAAATACCATCTGGTATTCCACACCTGCAAAAATGAAAGACTAATGAAACTAAGCAACTGTACAAACAATTCCATAAAGATTACTGGAGATTATAGTGTCACAGAGGCATTTTCACACCTCTCCTTTCACAAAGTTCAGAATCCTGGCTCCTCTCAAGTCCATGGTAAAACTTGCATGGACTTCAGAGCTGCCAGGATTTCACTACCATTATCTAGCCTTCAACACTTCTTGCCAGCCATGTACGTCTATGATATCATTGCCCCATCTGCTAATCATCATAACTAGAGATATAGTCTGTGATAAATTGGGATTGATGGAAACAATCCCTTCTTGCTAGTCCTCTTGGGGGAGGGAAGGAGAAAGTGGAATGAGAACTTTCTCCTTCCTCTCATTGTCTCAGTCTCTCAGTGTTCCCATCAGTGAATTTAGGTGCTGCAGTGGTCACCATCAGGCCACATAGCTTTTCTTTATAGCCTGCTTCGAGTTGCAGCTCTTTCCATTTATTTTCCCAAACACCATCAGCCAGTGAATGGGGAAGAACTTGCTACTTTATACACCATATTAGAGTAGTTTAGTTTGCAGGGCAGGAAGCCCAGAAAGCTACATAAAGTAATTTTCTACATCATTCCTATATATGCAAATATCCTATATGCAAAAAAAGAATTTAAGAATATTTATTTAGAATACTTACTTTGAGGTCACTGATAATACCCATATGCTCAAAATCAAGCACACATATACATGACTCTTAGCAAAGTTGAGTCTGCATATTCTTTGGAGCAGGCATGGTCTCTATTTTCCTATACTTGTGTCCAGAGTCTGCACAATACAGGCGGTCCCCGGGTTATGTACAAGATAGGAACTGTAGGTTTGTTCTTAAGTTGAATCTGTATGTAAGTCAGAACTGGCCTCCAGATTCAGCCGCTGCTGAAACTGATCAGTTTCAACAGCGGCTGAATCTAGACGCCAGTTCTGACTTACATACAGATTCAACTTAAGAACCCCAGGCATCCCTAAGTCAGCTGCTGCTGAAACTAATAACTGATAACTGTAGTCAGCCACTGGTCAGTTTCAGCAGTGGCTGACTTGGGGACGCCTGGGGCAGAGCAGCTGGGGTGCTGCTGGGTTGGTCCAGTAGCGCCACCACTCCTCGGTGCTACTGGACCAACCCAGCAGCACCCCAGCTGCTCTGCCCCAGGTGTCCTGATTCAGCTGCTGCTGAATCAGGACTCCTGGGGCAGAGCAGCTGGGGTGCTGCCGGGTTGGTCCAGTAGCGCCTTGGAGCGGTGCTGCGGGACCAACCGGCAGCGCCCCACCTGCTCTACCACAGGCCCGGGGCTTTGCTCCACGTCTCCCTGGTCTGCTGGGGGGGGGCCACTAGCTGCGCCCCCCCCCCCAGCAGACCAGGGACACGGGGAGCAAAGCCGCAGCGGCGGTGGAGTCCCGTGCCTCTGAGGCTTTGCCAGAGCAAAGCCTCAGAGGCGTGGGACCCCTTGCCTGCGCGGGACCCCTTGCCTCCCCGGCTTTGCTCCAGGTGTCCCTGGTCTGCTGGGGACCGTCCCCAGCAGACCAGAGGCACCGGGAGCAAAGCCGCAGAGCAAAGCCTCAGAGCCAGAGCAAAGCCTCAGAGGCACGGGACCCCTCCGCCTCCCCGGCTTTGCTCCAGGTGTCCCTGGTCTGCTGGAGATGGTCCCCAGCAGACCAGGGGCCCCCGGAGCAGCTTTTCTCGCCCCGGAGGTCGAGGTGGCGGGACCGCTGAGCTCTGGGCGGTCCCGCTGCCTGCGAGCTCCGGGGCGAGAAAGCCCCGTTCGTAAGTGCGGATCCAACATAAGTCAGATCCGCGTAACTCGGGGACTGCCTGTAGTGCCATAATTCCTGCTTGCTCCTATCTGTTGTTGCAGTATGAATATAATAATAGTAGTAATCGTGCAATAAGGAAGGACTCTGGCAAATGAAGAGCAGCGTACTTGGCTTCATCAACCTCATTAACATGGGCCTCACATTCTATAAGAAAACTCACAATGAAGTGTAGTTTAATGTTGTGATTGATTCATGAATGGAAGGCTCTGTTGCACTAACAGATAACCCTATTGGCTGCAGAACCGGACAACAGAGATCCATATAAGGCTCAAATATTTAAATGCAACTGAGTGTGAACTCAGGTGGTCCTTCTGGTTTGTCTCGAATAAGTAACACATTTGCTTCTGATTGAGAATTCTTCTGCACATAAAACTAAAATATTTCAAAAACCTTTCATATCTATTTCATGCTTTTAACATGTGCTGCTTTTTGTTCACAATTTTTATCATAATAAGGAAAATACTAATTGCTTCAATTGCTATTAAAATAGAGGCTTTTGGAGAATAAATATAAATAATTACACTTCAAAGAAACTTATAGCGAATCTCATGTACTGAATTCATCTTTAGAACCTTCCTCTAATTTTTACTTGAATTATTTTCCCTTGTATGAGCAGTTGTCCAGTGGATTTATTAGTGCCTCTTCTCCAACCTTCCAAAATAGTCTTGACAATTCATTTCTTGAGCCACACCACAATCCTCCCATCCCCAACCATGAAAGCACCATGGAAGTCTCTTTGCCTGGTCCCAACTATTTATATCCACATCTCACATTCCCTGGGGCACGCAACACTCTCAGGTGCACTCAGCTCCAAGTTACCAGAGGAGCTGTGTACATATGGGTTCCATTAATTGCAGTAGGAGCTGCAGTGCTTAGGATCTCTAAAAAAAAAAAAAATCAGACCACCTTTTTTTGGTGTGAATGAGGATTTAGGTGCCAACTCATAGGTACCAAAAGCACATCTAAAAATGCCGACCTCTATTTTTAATTATTTTAAAATAAGAAAGGAAAAAGGGGAGCTTGTTTGGAAATGCATAGTTTACTACAGTGTATTTCTTTGTACAGCATAGCAATTTTAACGCCTTAAGTATGTCTGAAGTAGGTCCAGAGAATACTAGCTAAATGGCTGCATGACTTCTCCTTGTGTGGTTTACTGTTCTTTTAAATTTACCACTCATATTACAGGAATTGGTCCCTGACTGAACTGTCATGCTACACCACTATATTGATTATAACGTTCTGGGGGGGGGGGTTCTTTATTCATTAGCAACTCTTTAATTTAAAGATAATGCTCTTTGTCACTGAGGTTGTGTATAGTATCTTCTGATTTTGCAGTAACTATGGTAACTACTCATTTTTTTACTGAATAAAAGAGTGTTATAAATCCGTGCAATGTGGTGGCACATAAATTAAGACTGCCTTCAGGATCTAGCATGCTAGAGTTCAGAGTTTCCTCACTTAGTTTTAAATTGACACTTTCATTCTTGATGAAGAAAGTGCCTGTCTCAGCTCAGGAAAAATAGATTTGTCCCAAGTAGGTAAAAAAGGTCATTTAGTTCATAGCACAAAACACAGGTGCTAATGACGGACAACCAAGAATTGAGTCAGTCAGGCTGAGAAAAGAAAATATCAGAATTACCTTTTAAAAAAATGATGGCAGTAATACCAGCCAAGACAGAGAGAAAAAGGGATGTTTAGAGGTGAAACCAGAGATGAAACTTACCTGCCTTCTATAGAGAACAATCTAACTCCTAGTAATGAGAATTCATTTTGACAGCTGAGGCATAGACTGTTGTTTGTAGAATAATTGAAATGATATACAGAAAACACCTTACCAGTGCCCTCCACTGGTCAATGCAGCCATATTCTTTATGGTATATTTTCTAGTGCCTAGTCCAGTCCAGAATAAAATCTCAAGAGAGGGAGCTTTCATGGCTTCCTTTGGGAAATGATGTTTGCAATATAGTTTTAGCCACATTGCTCCGCGGATACTAAAGAAACAAGTGGGGTGAGGTAATACCTTTCATTGGACTAAATTCTACTGATGAAAGAAACAAGCAGTCAAATTACACAAAACTCTTCTTATTCCACATTTTAAAATATTTCCTGGTTAGATTTCCCACCCCCCCTGAGGTTCAGACTACATTTTTCCTTTCTATTATTCTTAGTTTTATTAGTTTTTGAAAAGGAACATAATTTTATTTGAGGTAAAATTTTGCAAAACTTTACAATTGTCATTCTTCCAGTTTCTCTTTTGTGTATGTTACCCAAAAACATTTCAGTAGGAAAATCTTTATTTTAAATATATCCAAACTATCTGGGCCTAATTCTGCTCTCTTAGGGCATGTTTACACTAAGAAATCATTTCGAAATAACTTATTGCAAAATAATAACTCCTGAAATAACTATTTCAAAATAAGCTTATTCCCTCCGTACTGCTTTCAAAATAACCAGCCTGTTACTTGGAAATAACAGGTTTGGTAGCATGGACACTTCACTTATTATTTTGAAATAAGAAGGGTTATTTCAAAATAACTCCCCAGTGTAGACCAAGGCTTACAAGTGTTGTAGTGATGTAAGCCAATGGATGTCAGTGGTGTTGCTTAAATTATACAGATGTAAATGAAGGAAGGAACAGGCTTATGTCTAAGTGACGTAATAATACTTTCAAACTCTAGATTAGTTTTTCAATTTCACAAATGCTTCTGAACATAGAAATTGCCAAATTACCAGAATTTTCTAAATCCAAACTACACTCATCTCTATATTTTACCTCATGTACCACTTGAAATAATTCCTTTTTCTTCTTGGGCTGCAACTAGTGTACAGCTATGGACAGCATTGGAGTCTTGCAGGTTTTTCCCTTCAACCTCTGAATGGCGCTATAATATACTTCCCTGCTCTCAGCTATGACTTGCCCAAGCGACTCATATTTAGCCCTTCTAATATTTCTTTGTATTTCCTCTTAACCTTAGGATTCTGATTCTATCACATGTGCATCTGAGCAACTCCTATTAACTTCAGGGGCATTTACTCTCATTTAGGAATTGCATAACTGACCCATCAATCTATTTTAATTTTACTCTCAGAATTTTTCCAGAATAATGCCTGAATAAAGATCAGCGTTTGGGCTTACCTTCCTCCATTTCTAGTTGTGTTGAATGACCCATCTCTCTTTTTAATTTTGCTTTTAACAGTACAAACCAATTTGCTCTGTTGAACAAATTCTGTCTTGAGAATAACTCTGACAGAAATAGTAACAGCATTATTCACTCTTATTAGAGATGGCACTAGCCATTGTGTGTTACGGACCATACATCATCACATAGCAAAGAAATGTTTTAACAAACCAATTTTGTATCTTTGTATCTCTGTGATTTAGATTCTGACATAATTGGTCAGTGTTGGTACATTAGTAACAGGCCACAGAAAGGTGAATACCACACAAGAGATTTATAGAAAGAATAGTGATGAATAAAAGCCAGTTTTGACAGAGCTGCCAATTCATGCACCATGCTCTCAGGGAGCATTCTGGTTTCAGCAGGTTTGTTGCCGAGTCAGATCACTGCTTCACTGGTTCTCTTAAATCAGGCAAAGCTTAGTGAAGATAATGCTACATTAAAGCAGTATTCTCTGCTCTGATTCACAAGATGATGCCAAAACCTGGAAATGTTTACTTGTCAAAAGTCCAGGTGATGCTGCAGCCAAGATCTTTCCCTTCAGCATTCCTAGACTAGCAAAGAATGATGAAAAATCTGATACAAATACAAGTCCTGTCAGAGAAGCTCATCACAAGAGGGAAAATAGGTGCAAGAGACAGAAGGATGGAGAGAGAGGAGAAATTCATAGAGAAAATATCTCAGAGGGGTAGCGATGCTAGTCTTATCTCCAAAACCACAAGAAGTCCTGTGGCACCTTAAAGATTAACAGATTTATTTGGGCATAAGCTTTTGTGGATAAAAACCACTTTGTCAGATGTATTGGAATGGAAATTGCTGAGGCAAATTTTAGAGAACATATAAAATTACAGAATAAAAGGTAGGATTGCATTTTCCTTTCCCTTACAGCCCTACCTGTCAAAATACTCCCGTGCATTCTGATATCCCTTCACAACGGTCTGCTATTACCTGCCCTTTTCCCTCCATTCATGGAACAAGCATCATGGTTTTCAGCATGAAAACCCAGTACCCTATGGCCAAGATGGTAAGAAATACTGCAGGGAACCTCACTGCTTTGTATCTGTTCAGAGGCCTCTACCACTTGTCTGAACAAGGACTTTACAAACTGCCAGTATCCAACATGGGATGGATTAGAAGAAGAGCAGATCCTTAATAGCACATGAAGTAGCACATTTACCCTGCACCCCAGGCAATGGTTTCATTCCAGTATATACTCACCTAGATTTGACTAGGATGGCTTTGAGGATTCACATTGATGCATGACTAATCCCTATATTTTATCTTCTGTCTTTCTGCTGGCAGTCACCACAGTGTCTGAGCACAGTTTAATGCTGTGGCTGAAAAGTTGTACTAAAGCCCTTCACAATTGTTACTGTAAGATACAGAAGAAAAAAAACCAGCTGGTTTTGGGGCTAGCAAGTGTCATTTATGAGACTGCTAGAGGGACAGTAGTGTTACATGTAGCCCAGTCTGTTTTTATATTTTGAAAAGTATTAAGATACTCATTCTCCCTTGGTGCTGTAAGGCACAATCCAAAGCACTGAGAAGTCAGAAAGAACTAAAGGAAAGATGGATTTATATCTTGCATAATGATCAATTAAGGGAGGTGTCATTGGGAGAAAGGATATAAGAGGGATATGAAAGAAGTGTCTAGGCAATCCAGTTATCTCTAAGAGGATTAAACAGTCAGCATATATATAAACATAGCTTGGATACTCTATTAATTTATTTTGTTTAGTTTTACACATGCAAAACAATTAATTTTCTTCTGTGTTAGTTTCTCACATGAATGCAATTCTGCATGACAGGAAATAAATATCTAGAATACTCCTGGACTTTTGAGAATCTGATCAGATTGCACATGTAACACTTGCACTAGCACTCCAATTAACACTAGCAGACATAAGGAGGAACAATTAGAAAGGAATAGAGTCCTTTATATTTTACATTTACTGATTCTGAAAGCCTACATTGTCACTTGGAATTCTGAGAGGAAAAATGAAACTAAATACAGTTTAAACAAAAAAAGAAAAAACACAAACCACAGGATCTATGCGGACTCATGTCTAGACACAAACTATCTATGATCCATGGAATCAATGCTAGATACAATCAACCATTTTATTAGGCTGAAAGTGATGAAGACTTAGGTCAGGTATAGGAATGTTTTCTTTGTGTTTTTTGAAGTAAAACTAACTGAATTTTACACTGAATCATCCCCAAATCCCAGGCTCTCTCTTCTGATCTCTGTTTTCATTTAAAATAAAATTCATTTTCTGGTTTGCTATATGACATTTATTTCAGACTTGATTTAGAGGCTTATGACAGGGATGTAGCATTTTTTGCTGACCACTGCAGCAGTTTTGGTCCCTGTAGTGATTTCTGCAGGACTGCAAGTGGGATGAAAAACTGCTATAAAATGATATGACATCCCTACTTCAGAAGCCAAAACGTAAGTTTGAAGACTGAGATGTCTGAGCTCTGTATCAGGAATGAGAGAAGCCCAGGAGATTCCTGGTAGTGTTCTGAGAACTGACACCACACTTCACTGTAATGTTGCTTAGTTTTGGAACAAAGAGTGTTCGGCAACACAACAAAGAAATTACCACTACCACAATGGAATCAGGCACAGCAACTGGGTAATTTGACTTCAATCACAAACAAAAATTATTCCCTCTGGTGAATATTGGTCCACACAGCATTGAATTGCAGTCGAACTGCACACACAGTATTCAAGGTGTGGGCATACCATAGGTGAGTGGCATTATATTTTCCATCTTATTATTGTAACCCTTCTGCCAGGCCGAGTTAATAGCAGCAGGGGCCAGGTTCAGTATCTAGGGGTCTCCTCCCAACAAGGTAATACAAAACTGGCTCGAGCCCCTACCCAGTGACCTGGGAAATCTTACATATACCTCTGGGTGCCTCAAAGAGGCAATTCTTCCCCTCTTGCAAGCCCAGAGCCTCAGTATAGCAGCAAACCTTTAATAACATGAGGTAACCAACATCAGCATTAACTTGGGAAAACACCACAACTCAGAATTATAGACCAAACATGAGCAAAGACCCTCCTCCCAGCCACGAATCACACAAAGTCCCAAATGTCCAACACCCCAAGAGTCTCTGCCCTGGGTCAGTGCCGCCCCAGGGTTCAAAAGTTCACCCGGCAGGGTTTTACCAACCCAACCTGGAGGGGCAGGGATTGATACACCTTACGTGGTCCACCGATGGCTCCGCCTCTCTGAAGGGTTCTGCCGGCACCGTCAGCACGAGTCACTTTGCCACACTCCACCTGTCATCCAGTGAGCCGCCACAGCTGTCCCATGAACCGTCTGGCTCTGCCAGCCGTCTTGGTCCACGCCCCTAGCCACTAGCTGGTTGCTCCTGCAGCTGCTCCACTGGCTGTCTGCTGCTGCCCCTACTGGCCACAGGTCATCCCCGCCATCTTCTTTGCTGTCCACCTACACCAGCCAGTCATCCCAGAAAACCGCTCTGCTGTCCGTCCCAGCAAACCACTCTGCTGTCCGCCTGCGCTTGTTGGTTGTTCCTGCAAACCGCTCTGCTGTCCGCCTGCACTTGCTGGTTGTCCCTGCAAGCTGCTCTGCTACTAGCTCAGCAGCATAGTGCCAGGCTCCCCACAGCAATAGTGATTTCAGCTCTTCCACAGCATAGTACCAGGCTCCCAACAGCACACAGTGATTTCAGCTCTTCAGCAAGTTCAGCACATAATAGAGGAGACTCAGTGCTAGTGCTGCACTGGCCCACAGTGAAGTCAGCTCTGCAGCTCACAACTAGAATCCTAATGGAATCCAAATTAGTTCTGATATTCCGCAGTGGAGAGGATGCAATTGGTGTTGTAGGTACAAAGACCTGTCCCCAGCCTCTCTCAATTTGACTGGGTTTGGAACCCATGCCCCTTGTCTAGCAAGTGCTACTTAGTTTATGGCGAATCCCTCTGTCATAAACAGTTCCACCATTCTATTGTCTTGATTCACATAATCAGGGTAACAACACTTTTATTCCCCTTCCTCAATAACAGAGAGACTAGGGATCCCACAGTGGCCAAAGTGACCATTTGGGCTACTGTGAGCACATACTAGACAGGGTGGGTGTGTCTATGCAAATGAGATCAGCCCCTGAAGTCTCTTTGCACTACTCGCCACAGTTCACCACCAGATGTCAGGGTAGAGCTTACCCTGACCCTGCTTACATTATTTATCCCTTTTCTAATGGTTCTTAACCTTTTGTTAGTTTTTTTGATTGCCACTGAACACTGATTGATGTTTTCATGGAACTATCCATACTGACTCCAAGATCTCTTTCTTGAGTGGGAACAATGTTTTAGACTCCCATGTAGTTGGGATTATATTTTCTAATGTACAATTACTTTGCATTTATTAACATTGAATTTCATCTGCCATTTTCTTACCATGTCTCTCAGTTTAGTGACTTCTTTTAGGGTACATCTGCACTACAGTACTATTTCAGGATACTTTCAGTACCCCAAAATAGTGTTTTCCTCATTATTTTGAATTGTAATCAAAATAACGGGCGTGTTATTCTGACATCCCAGTAAACCTCATTCCACGAGTATTAAGGGACTTGTTGGAATAGCGGTCTAATTCAAAATTTGGCACTGTATAGGAAGCACCAAATTTAGAAATAAGGTACACAAATTGCGTAATTCAAATTGTGTTGTTTATTTCAATCTAGCACCACAGTGCAGATGCACTCCTAGGGTGTGTCTAGACTACATGGCTCCATCGACGGAGCCATGTAGATGAGGGTTGTAGGCAAAGGGAAATGAAGCCGCGATTTAAATAATCGCCGCTTCATTTAAATTTACATGGCTGCCGCGCTGAGCCGACAAACAGCTGATCAGCTGTTGGTCCGCTCAGCGCGCTAGTCTGGACGCTCCCCTGCTGACATCAAAGCCCTTTGTCGGCAGCCCCGTTATTCCTCGTGGGATGAGGTTTACTGGGGCTGCCGACAAAGGGCTTTGATGTCAGCAGGGGAGCGTCCAGACTAGCGCGCTGAGCGGACAAACAGCTCATCAGCTGTTTATCGGCTCAGCGCGGCAGCCATGTAAATTTAAATGAAGCCGCGATTATTTAAATCGCGGCTTCATTTCCCTTTTTCGAATACACAAATCTACATGCCTCCGTCGACGGAGGCATGTAGTTTAGACGTACCCCTAGTGAGTTATCTTTGTAACTCTTCGCAATCAGCTTTGGACTTACCTGTCTTGAAGAATTTTGTGTTATCTTCAATTATACAGTTGTGCATGTTCTATATCTCACATGAAAATGAAGTGGAGCATTAATCAATGTTTCATTAATGAATACAGAACTCACATATTTTAATGGGTCAGTGGAAAAATTACCTTCTTTAGCTGTTTTGCTTTGGAAAGCACTTCCCAAATAATTAATTTCAAACAACTTATTTTATTCTGTTAGTATAGTTCTGTCTACCTAATGCTACTTCCACACTCAATTTCCAGAACATTTCACACAGAAATGAGTTGAACAGCAGTGCGAGACATGCTCACCTAGAACTGATGAACTGTTTGGCACTTATTTAATCACAAAGCAAAATCGCGGTGCCAGATACCTTTATTTATTTCACATGTTTCACACTATGGGAAAGAATCCTAATTCACTCTCTCTTACCCATACAAAAATAATACTAATGTAAAAGGAAGGAGCTTTTATTTAGCACCGTATAAACTTTACAAGACATTATTTTGCAACACTCTGTTAAGGTAGGAAAGTAGACATTCTTCTGTACTTTTTAAAGGTGGAGAAATAGATATACCTTAGATAGTAACATTTATAGGCTTCATTTCCTCAGCACACTTCTCAACCTTTAATGCACTTACCCATACGACACCTCTGTGAGGTAGAGAAGTACCATTATTCTCAATCTACAAGTGGAGAACTAAAACACAGAAACTAAATGATTTGCTGTCTCGAGGTTCTCTACTCACCACTGGGGTACTTCCTCCTGGCTGTATCTGGGAAAGCAAGTTGTCCAGCATCAGTCTTTTACATCATTCAGTCATCCCATAGTTGGCCTTCCTCTCCATAACATGGGGTGCTTTCTTTTTTCATTACTCAGTCCTCCAGCTAAGTCATTATATAATGCCTTTTCAACCTCTTGACCACCTGTCTGGTTGGCATCTCCTACAATTCTGTGCTACTTCCCATTGGCTGGTAAGGAATCCAAAGCCTACCCACTATTTCAGGTTCCAGCCCAGGAACCCTACATTCAGCAACTAAGGGTATGTCTACACAGCGCCCTAACCTTGAAATAAGGTATGGAATTTGTGCTACACAAACTGTGTATCTTATTTCGAAACAATTTCGAAATAGCTTATTTTGAAATTTGGCACATCTACAGTGTGCCAAATTTCAAAATAAAGTGTTTTTTAAAGCCATTCCTTATCCCTTGTGTAATGAGGCTTACTGGGATGGCGGAATAGCCCGCCGGTTATTTCAAAAAATATTTTGAAATAACGGGCAGCTTGTGTAAACGTGGGGTAGCTATTTCAGGATATCTCTGAACAATCTCTAACTCCACTGATCCTTCCCCTGAGCTGCTTCCTACTCTGCCTCCCACTGACTTTCTCTTCAACTGTTTTGGCCGCTAAAACCTGCTTTCAGAGCCAGGATCCCAGGGCTTCTTTCTTTCCCTGAGTTTTTTCCTTTTCCTTCCATAAGTTCAGAAAGTGACTACTAGCTTCCTCCCTGCACCCTTTTCAGCTGAAAACATCCTAGTTTTGTACTTTAGCCAGCTTCTTCCCCAGCTGGACTTTAGTGCTCTTAGTCAAGCCAGACTCTCTACAAGGTGCAGCCCATTAGGATAATTGCCCCTATCCACATGCCCTTCACAGCTGGTGTGGGGTGAGTACCCCAACACACCTGTCCAAAACATACATAAATAAATTCAGTGAAAATAAAATAATTAATGTAGAGTAAAGGTTGCTTGGCCGTATGCTGTCCCCTTGCAAAGCACTGCTTTGAGCAAAAATCAAGCATCTCAAAACCAGGAAATACACAGTTTAGGTTGCCTATGCAATCTTAACTTTGCCCTCTTTCAGCAGGGTCCTAATGTGCCCAGTTAATACACATACCCTTACTCTGCCTACCCTACAGTTGCTGAAAAATATTATTTTCAGCTCCTTTTATAACCCACACATTCTCACCCACTAGATCCTATCTAACACTATCAAAATACAAAAAGGAACAAAAGATTGACCACTTTGATCTCCAGAAGCTGGCAATAGCTAATGGGAATTATATACCAGTACAGTCATTTTGTTAGGTGTGCTTACCTGAGTTGGTGGAGGCAGTGTTTGCGCCTGCCTAGTCAAGGTGTGTTTGTGACATGAGAACATCTGTGGACTACTTGAAGGTGTGTGACAGACGTGATTATAACAGGAGGAGATCTGATAGGCATCCTCTGATCTGTGAAAGCAAAGGGAAAAGATGCATGTCCACTTCAGGATCTGATATTCATTATATCAATGCAGCATTATATAGGTGTATTTGTAGTGGGGTCATATCAGAATTAGTTCTTGGCCATACTCTAACAGGCTTGGTAGTGTGGATGCTCCACTTATTATTTCGAAACAGGGGGGAGGGGTACTTTGAAATAACCCCCCAGTGTGGATCAGGACATAAAGAGTAATTAGCTGTTAAAATTGTGTGCAGCTAAACAATATGGCTACGTCTACACTGGCACCCTTTTCTGGAAATGCTTAAAACGGAACAGTTTTCCGTTATAAGTTTTTCCAGAAAAAGCGCGTCTACATCGTCATTTTCGCAATCGGGACTTTTTCGTGGAAAAGAAATCTGTGCTGTCTATACTGGCCCTTTTCCGGAACAGTTTTCTGGAAAAGGACTTTTGCCCGATAGGGAGCAGCATAGTTTTTCCGGGAAAGCACTGATGATTTTACAGTAGATCGTCAGTGCTTTTCCGGAAATTCAAGGGGCCAGTGTAGACAGTTGGCAAGTTATTCCGGAAAAGCGGCTGATTTTCCGGAATATGTGGCCAGTGTAGACACAGCCTATGTATTTTAATATAGTCAAATGTAAAAGTATACACGTAGGACCAAAGAGCATAGGCGATACTTACAAGAATGGAGACATTCTCCAGGGAAATTGAGACTGAAAGAGGTCATGGTGGATAATCAGCTGAATATGAGCTCCCAGTGTGACACTGTAGCAAAAAGGGCTAATGTGATCTTCATAGGAATAAAGAGGTGATTTTGCCTCTATATTTGGCATCGATGCATCCACATAGCACACAAATTCTCAGTTTACATCTTCCAGAAAGTATTTGCATGTCTGATTTTTTTCTACTTAGACTACATTCCCCCCCCCCAATAAAATTGCCACCCCATGACTTACAGATTCTAAAGACTCAAGCCTCAGTTCAAACTGTGGAGGCATGGAGACATGGGGGGGGAGACATGTAATGAAATTATCCTTAATTCAGTTAATTGAAAGATGAGTTCACAGCCCTCAACCTCAATGATGTCTGTGATTCATCCAATCATTAGTTTCTCTCAGATTAACAACGTATGGCAGCAGAAAGAAAACTGGATTGGGTGGGAGGTGCAGTTTTAACTTGAAAAACATCTCAATCCAAATTTAAGATCACATGACTAAATATTCTATGAGGCACACCAAATTTCAAAGCAATCCAATTCCCTTTGGATTTTAGAACCTTTACAGTTCCAGTTTTAAAGGTTATAGAATGGCAGGAATGGAAAGCCCTTTACCATTTTTCTGTATTGGCACATATGAACTGTCTGGCTATACTGAAGTATGGACAGGAGATATAGGACACGGGTTTAATCAGTCCACAGTTTTATTACTAAAGGTCTTGGACTATCCAGCAGATAAAAGTGTACAGTGCAAGTACCCCGTGTATTTCATAATTACCCAGAGGCTTCCACCAGCTCCTCCTCTTTTTCCATCCAGGCCTTTCCATCAAATCCATTGCCAGGATCTGATCATACCTGGACACTCCCTCCAGTTCCCCCTCATTTTCCATCCAAGTTCCTCCAGTAAATTCATTGTCAGGACTTTACCATCCACTCCCCTCATAGGAAGATTAAGGAGGGCTATAATAATGGAGGTTGGACCCCTGCCATACCAATCATAGAAGTCCCTTACTGTCCCCCATTCACTCCTTTACTGAACACCTCTTTAAGTCCCTTTACAAGCTGCACCTTTCACGACCCCATCCCCCCACATTCCCAGGGATGAGTCAGCAACCACATTAACACTTTTGCAGCAGTTTTCATTATCTCATTGCCTCCAAACCCAGAGAGCACAGTTACTTTCATTTGTCCAGCCAACCAACTACCCACCTCCACCCTGTTTAAAGGTTATAAAAATTTGAATAATCTTAAGTACCACATCAATTTGACTTCCCCAAAGATTTAGTGGATGCTGTGCATGACCTTTAGTACAACTCAGCAGAATGAGACCATTTTGATCCACATCACATCAGTAGTTTGATTTTTAGCTCTGCACAAAAAATCCACCTTAGAAGTTTTTTGAAATTGGCTTTAAAAAAAACCCCAAAAAATGTATATTTCCCATGCTCAAATGACCTGAAATTTGGATTTCTGACCCTACTCAGAACCTGGGGGATGCACAACAAATTTCAAAGGAATTGAATTTTAAGTCAATTTTAGAGAATTTTAAGTCAATTTCTAATTTTAAATAGAAATCATGGCACAATCAAAGCTATAGTGGTGCTGCTACCCCACTACTGTAATGGTTATAATGTATTAAACATTGAAGAACTTTTCAGATGCTAGATGCTTTGTGAGGACTTGCACTGCTTAGGCTATGTCTAGACTGCACGTTTCTTTCGGAAGAAGCTTTTTCAGAACAGATCTTCCAAAAAACTTCTTCCAAAAGAGAGCGTCTACACAGCAAAAGTGCATCAAAAAAGCGATCTGCTTTTCGAAAGATAGTGTCTACACTGAATGGACACTATCTTGCATTTAAGCTCTCATTACTATGGACAAAGTGGCCACCAGGGCACTTGTGCTTTTTCCTATTTCCTCTTCTTTTGAAAGAACTCCTTCCCCATCCACACATGCCTTTTTCCTAAAGCACTCTTTTGGAAAAAGGCTGCTTCCTCATAGAAAGAGGTTTACCAGTGTTGGAAAAACCCCTCTGTTCTTTCAATTTTTTTCCTACAGAACATGAACTGCCATTTTCAATATGGAAAAAATAGAACTAGTAATTGAAATCTTTATTGAGCTCCCTGAGAGATTCTTGAGAATTTGCTGTTATTTTAAAGTAGCTCAAAAAAATTTAAAATATATGAAAGGCCATGTCATTGTACAGCATGAGATACAATGAAATATGTACACTGATCAAAAAAGAGTAATGTAAATATCTACCCCTTTGGTAAATATCTAGCAGTTTACAATGAAACTTACTGTTAAGAACAAAATCATGGTCAACTGTTCAGTACAGAAAATAAGTAGTGTGAATCACAAGGACAGGGAAAAAAAGAAGTCCAGATACTGCTCTCATTCCAGCTTTATATCAGTTTAAATAACTCCACTGCAATTACTCCAACTTCTACTAGTTTAACTGAAATCAATGTCCAAATTTACAAGATCTGACATTCAGTTTGTGCTTTATGCCAAGGCAGCATAATTAAAATTTGATTTTGGCTAAGCCCAATTATATATCAAAACATTTAACAACCCACCTATATGCTGCACAAACCTACATTAAATCCACAGAGCAGAGAAGTTTAACAAAATTAAAATGAAATATGAAATGCCAAAATTACACCAGAATAAACAAAAATAATAAAGAGTGTTATAAGAAGGGATCAAAACCCAGAGCACCTCCAAGATGTTTTAGCTCTTTTTTGTGACAGGAATTGATCAGAGGGGAGACAAAGGAAGGAAGGCACTGGCAATTCTGACCCTTAGTGTGCAACAAGCTTTAGCTAGGAGAAACAGAACTGAAGATGAATTATAAAAAGCTCATCACCAAAAGCACCACAGAAACATGCACACAGAGTCGCCCATAGAAGCTATGGTTTCACTGCTAATGCCTCAATGTCAGAAGTAGTCTCATTATTTCTGCCTCATCCTGCACAATCTATTAAGAATCAGTATCAAAGATTCTTCTGCCAAAGGCTTTGTTCTTTTTTCCCTTTAGGAAAAAACAAAACTGTTATATAAAGACTTTAACTAGGTAACTTGTTTCATATGTCATGCACAGTGTATTTATTCTAGGAAGTCTAACATAGAAATGGCCTTAAAAAAGATAGATCCAACCACTACCAGAAATTCAAGAATGTTCTGGTACAGATCAGAACTTCCCCTTTGGCACTCAGACAATAAGTAGGGGAACTTAACACGTCATTTGACTATCAGGAGTACTATGTGGCAAAATTATATATGTCAAACATTAACTAACTGCATGCATTCATAGAAATAGTTCATTAACTCTAGAACATAATCAGATAACACAGGTAAAAAGACATGCAGACAGAGACTTTCAGAACACTCCCAATATAAGTCTTAGGTATTTGTACACCATTCTTATTCAAAGATTGTCTCTTCATATGTTTGTAAGGTGCCTAGAACAGTGAAGTCTAAACCTCATTTGGGGCTTCTAGATGCTACTAACACTGTTCACTTCCCACCATGCCATGACTCCACTTTTTATGCTCTTTTTCTGTTAGTATTCCCAACTGAAAGTTTCTTCAGCAGCAGCAGTTGATGAATACTGTTCCACTTCAGACTCCTGCAATTAATTGCCTGTCTCAAGGTGACTGCCATCTATTTTTACTCAGAAAGGTTGAGGCCACAGGCTGCACTTGGCAAAGATAGCCACTCCTTTTATTTTCCATTTCCTCTCTTTTCCTTCTTTCCTAAGAGCAGTTTGACTTCACTCCCAATGAGAACAATATGAGATGATGAGATTTTGTAAACAGGCAATACATGAGTTTCCTCATACTGAGAAGTTTTTATACTTCAGTTTGTATTGACAGATAATCTTTCAGCTAGGAAGAATGGGGAAAATATCATAAATCATAAATATATCTTTTCAAAAAACTATTGTTGTACCAGATCTACTCAGCTGAGAAGGGGAACTTGGGGTTTCCTAATTCTCAATGCCCTTATTTTATAAAACTCATTCATGAGACAATTTCAAAATATCGGTAATATATTTTACCCTAACAATTATATTTCCTCTCAGCTTCAACTCCATTTTAGTACAGTATTTCTCTCAGACTAAATAAAGCTTCAGAGGGGTAACCAAGTTAGTCTGTAACAGAAAAGACTTAAAAAACAACAAATAGTCTGGTAGCACTTTAAAGACTAACAGAACAGGGTGCGTTTAGACTGGCAAGATTTTGCGCAAAAGCAATTGCTTTTGCGCAAAAACTTGCCAGCTGTCTACACTGGCCGCTTGAATTTGCGCAAGAGCACTGACGTTCTAATGTAAGAATTCAGTGCTTCTTGAGCAAATACTTTGACGCTCCCGCTCAGGGATAAGCCCCTTTGCGCAAGAATACTTGTGCAAGAGGGCCAGCGTAGACAGGCACCTTAATTTTTTTTAAGAATAAATAAAGTGTGTTATTATTTATTTAGCATCAACAATGTACAGGGCTGGATTAACCATTAGCCTCATAGAGCTAAAGCTTTTGCACCTCCCATTTTTTAGGCCCTCCTGCTCAGCCAGGAGACAGAGCTGGGCTGGGCGAGGGATGGGGAGTGAGTTTACTTACATAGCCCTGCTGGAGCCTGTTCTATTTGGCTACGTCTACATTGGCCCCTATTCCGTAATAGGGATGCTAATGTAGCACTTTGGAATAGGCAAATCCGCAGGGGATTTAAATATCCCCCGCGGCATTTGCATTAACATGGCTGCCGCTTTTTTCCAGCTTGTAGATAAGCCGGAGAAAAGCACCAGTCTGGACGCGATCCTCCGGAAAATAAGCTCTTTTCTGGAGGATCTCTTATTCCTACTTTCAAGTGATCCTCCGGAAAAGAGCTTATTTTCCGAAGGATCGCGTCCAGACTGGCGCTTTTCTCCGGCTTATCTACAAGCCGGAAAAAAGCGGCAGCCATGTTAATGCAAATGCCGCGGGGGATATTTAAATCCCCCGCGGATTTGCCTATTCCAAAGTGCTACATTAGCATCCCTATTACGGAATAGGGGCCAATGTAGACACAGCCTTTCTGTTCTCTTGGGGATGTGTCTACCCGGCCGGCTGTGTGGCAGAAACACACACTTCTGCCAGCTATCCTACGCTCAACAGTGGAGACTGGACAGTAACTACGGGAACCCCTGCCAGCTGTAGGTGTAGTTTGAGCAGGCATTGACCTTCCGTAGTTCCTCCCACCCCAATTTCTCCAGAGTTCTGCCTAGCTGTTAGGGAGGGACAAGCCTCCTTGCTGTGCTTGTGTCCCTCTCAGCTGAAGGCAGGCAAGCTCCAGGATGTGTCACTGGCTCCTCATGCCTGTCACCATCATCTTCTATGGGTGTGTGTTGTGAGTGTACTTCTGGACAAATGGTGAGCACCTGGGGGGGAGGGGAGACAGGGCAAGGAGGCGGCAGGGAGAAGAGACAGTACCAGAGCAGTTGGTGGGAAACTTGCACAGAACCTGTACATGCTCTATCTAGCTAAAGGCAGATCTAGTGCCACTGCCACCTCCCTTCCCATATAAGGAACAATTCCCACACATTAGGAAAAACAAAACATCCCACTTTGGGTGCCAGTACTTCAATTTTTACAGAACCTTCTACCAACAGGGTGCAGATTTATGATGCACAGTGTTCTACGCTGTACTAAAGTGTGCTAAAAATCAAAATCTTCTAATTCTTTTCTTTGATGTATTTTTTCTGTACTGGGATGCAACCAAGTTCTTTCCTTATGCTCAGCCTAGTTCAATGCATCTTTGAATTTTTAAGGAGTTGCAAAAGGACTGAAAGAAGTTTAATGCCTACAGGTGGGACTGAACTTAGGATCTTTGGAGCTTAGTGCATGAGCTTCTACAGCTTGAGCTCTAAAACCAGCTGGCTTTTAGCTAAGGCTGTAGAGGATCTCATTCTCTCTCTTTGTAAGTGGTCTAAGTGCCACTTCATGGGACAGTGACCCACACCCAGTAGGTGCATGAGTTACATACTTCCCCTATCTGAGGAAGGCCATCCCAAACTTCAGAGACCCAGTTGAAATCCTGGATGAGCCCCAACTTGTAACGCTGACAGGTAGAAGCGAACCTTGGAGTGAAAGTAGAATAAATGCATTAATTTTATGTAAATATGTATATAGATAAATGTTTGATGATTTCATAATTTATTTGCAATATGTAATTCATACTTAGTCCCTTCCTTCAAACTACTTTTTGGCCCCTCATAGCCTTAATCCGGCCCTGACATACACAACAATAAATAACACCCCTGCCTCAATGAGCTTTCAGTCAAAAAGAAGTTGGGGGGAAGACTTAAGGATCTGTGGAGGAACGATTATAAAAACCCTACATACCACTTTCCGTGTCACTGAAAATCTCTTATTTCTGTGACAGTCTCTCACTGGCCCTCTTAGTGTTTCAAAGTAAACACACACAAGATGACTTCAATCTCGATACCTGCTTGGGATTTATAGGCCCTGAAATAGTGCAGTTTGCACACATCACTGAGTCTCTGGTGTGCTGCTTGTCCTGCTGACTGATCCATGAAGTTGGCATTAGTCAACATTTCTGCAGCTACATTACTGGCACCAACTAATATTAAAAGAGAACTATTCTAGAATTCAGGGAAGCTCTAACAGCTGGGGCACAACCTAGGATTTACATTTGAGGCGCTTGTCCAAGCCAGGCCTCTTACTTCAAATGCTTCTTGCTGACATGCTAACTAGTCTACGCATCACTAGTAAAGGAGGACTATTAGAAAGAAAGAAAAGAAAAAAATAAAAAGGAACCATTTTATTTCAAAACATTTTCATCATATAAGATTATAGCTTCTATTTAAAATGTACATTATTTTAGGGAAAATATTAAAATGTATTATAAGAATAGATCATTATCAGAAATAAGTAGATAAAGGAAAGATATGCACTGGATTTCCCTGGAGTAGATAAGCATTTCTATCTGATCTCAATTAGACCCTGCACAACAGGTCAGCTAACTGCAGCAATTCATGCCACAGAGACCTCCTATTTAACTTACAAATCTTGAGTTGCATTCAAGCTGCACACAGGGGAAGGAAAGAGATTCATCCAACTAAGAGTAACATTGAACCTGTTTTAAAACACACACACACAAACACACACACACAGAGCTTAAATTTATTCTCTAGAGAGTTTGGAGACTTTAAGAAGTGACGTGTGTTAGTTAAAATATTGTGAACAAGATGCCGACCATGCCCGTAAGCCTGCAAAACAAAAATAGTAAATGTAATGAGTGTTAACTCAATACATATTAAAGAGCCAGAGGCTCAAACAGGAAAAATCAATATCTTTATAAAATTTTAAGACATTATTCAATATACAGTGAAACAATGCAATGAGAACATCAAATCATTCATCATCAAACTCTTCTCTAAAGACCACCTGACTCTGCCACCCTTCCTGTCTCTGTGGGTAACCCCAGTGAAATCAGCAGTAGCCTAAACTGGCTCTAAATGATTTGATCTTGGGATGCCAGAATTGTGTGGCACTCAGAATGATTAATTTTTCTCCTGCAGACAAGTGTAAATGAAAATGCTCTCATTCCCCATGTGCTGAGTTTTTTGATTGAAAGCCATAAATGTTGCCTTAGGCATGCCCAAGTCAGTTTAAGTCCTTCATAAGAGCCTTTTGATCCTCAAAATATAGCACTAGACTGAGGTATATTACTAATGAATTTAAATATAAAGTTGTTGGTTTTTTTAAAAGATCAGGTTGCTTTTTTTATTAAGTCTATTGAGATGTGGATTAAGAAAAAATATATTTATCCATGCTTTATCAGTTTATAGCCATTATAAATTATGAATATTATTATAGAAGCAGAATTGTACGTGGACACACAAAGTTGCTTGGAGAGGGCTGTGGAATGGAAATTAAGAACACTGAATATTTCAAAACTGGAAAAGCACACTGTAGAAAATATAACATCTCTTTCCTAGTTTCTTACTATATGTAGTAGGAAGACTCTTCTTTTCCTCATACAATTTGAAACAATAAACAGCTGACGTAGTAGCCTACTGGCACTTTTCTCTTATTAGATTTAATACTTACAAAAATAATTATTACACAGCCACTCTAAAGCTAAGACCGAAAACATATTACTTGGTCTGAATTCCATGAGGCTCCTCTACAGAATATGCATTTAGTTTATTTTTTCTTCAGGGACTTTTCAGGAGGCTCTCAGCAGAGGTTACATCCCCAAACAGGAAAATTTAATCTTCATGACTTCTCCTGTGTCAAAATTGAGATAATAGAATTTCCCCCTTTTGGTAAATGCTTGCGATCCACAGATTAAAAGAATACATTATAAGAGCATTAACTTTCAAGGTGCTGAGTGATTCCAGGAGATACTGCGTATCGTCTATGAATTTGAGAGAGGTAAAATGTAATGAGTTCTTTCAGCAGCTGCTTAGCACTTTCCAACATTGAACCCCAATTGTTTATTTTTAATTTTAATCATTAACACCATAAATTTTCCATACAAGTATTAACAAATCTTATTCAGAAATGTTAACTTTACTGCACTCATTTGTGTTTGATCAGTCTGTTTGAGTCAGGTCCAAATCCTAGATCACTGCTATCACATGCCAATGTGTAATGAAAAGTACAGCGGAGGCGGGGTGGAATCTTTATTGTGTCGAATCTCTGCTGATTTCCTTTGGTTGATGTTCAAGTCATTATGGATATAAGCCACTATGACCTTTCAGCCAATCTCCTAAACTCTGCACCTGGTTTTTGTACATCTACATTGTCAACTGCCACGATTATAATTATGAGAGAAAAGTATTCATATTATCCTAACTTATTTCCTCAAGTTAAAATATTTAAAATACACAGATTTTAAAATATAAACATAATGTAAATATTAAAAAGGAAATAAGGATGTGTTGTTTTTGCCAGGATCTCCTGTCAAATCATCAAAGGCCTTCAGCTGCATTGCTTCTTGCCTGCAGTAAATCCATTGACCCTATCAGAAAAGAAGAGCAAAGTATTCCTTGATGGAAAGCCAAATATGGCTATTCATTATTTGTTTTAATTATGCATAACACTAGAAAAGCCCATTGCAGGCATCCTGACTATAATGAAAATGCAGCATTGCTGAATGAACAGGACTTCAATTAAAGGAATTATCAAATCAAGAATTTTCAAATCAAAGTACATCCTGCAGCTGAGACAATCTTCACAGAACGTCTGCTCTCTCAGCCAATAGAAGCCTTTTTTTTTTTTTTTTTTTTTTTTGCCTTATTTAGTAAAGCCATTTCCTTCCACAAGCCAGGAGGGACTCATTTATGTCTCAGCTGTAATACAATGCAGAACATTGACTGAGCTAAGGAGACCACCAGATGAAATAGTGCTAATAGGTTACGTCTGCACTAGTGTCTGGCTACAAGTTACCAGACATAGCCCAGATCCAATATAGTACAAGTAATTTTAGGATGTTACCATAACCTGTTCAACATGTTGTATGTGTTTCTCTCAATACTTGTAAAGAGAGTGGCAGAGAATAAAATGATGGTTGACAAAAATACTACAATGTTAATTCATTAGTAGTGCAGTCAGTTTAAGATGCAACTACTAAGGATGGGCTGAAAAGATAATGTTTGGATCAAGATTTGATTTAGACTAGACTTTAGGTTTTGGTTACAAGGTCAAATTATATCCAAATTTGAACTCTTCTCCTAGTGGTGCCAAAATCTTGTGAATTCAACTCATAAGTTTTCTAGCATCTTGCTCTGAACTAGCATTCCTTCTAGTCGCACCTTAACTGAACATTAAATGGAAGGTCTTTTCAGTTTTAGATTGGATTTGGAAAGAAAATCATGGAAGTTGGTTCTGATCAAAGGATTCTAACCTAATATGCCTGCGTTCACCCTGAAATTCAAAGGGCTTTTCTTTTGATCTAGTCCTGAGCCATCTCTATTAGCAACAAAACTTGTTACAACAAGCTATTTGCATTTGCTATCTTTGTAAGTTCTAGAAAAAAAAGAAAAGCCAGGACTAAATAGTTTCTTCAATTCATATACAGAAGAAAATGCCCTCAATGGATGTATTTCCCAAGTAAAAGAGAAAAGAAAACAACAAAGCAAAGCTGGTCTTCAGAAACCTTCCCATTGAACGCTTTGTTGAAAATTGACATCTCCACAAGAGATTTAGGGTCCAATAAAACAATGTATTTCAAATGCAATTCATTTAATAAAAACGTTACAATTGAGTCTAGTGATGTTTTAATTTTTCATTAGGTACCACTCTTATGACAATGAAAGATAAAAAAATAAACAAGAGACTTCCTAAATTACAACTGCATGCACCAGCACTTTTTGTGCGTCCAGTGACAAATTACATCATCAATCAATTCCTGAGAGGCATGTCCTTTTCAATTACAGCATATCATTCCTCAGTGTAAATGTGCTGATTTGATTTGGTTTTGGTTTTCTAATTTAATATAAATCATTCTGGCTTTATTTTAAAAACAGAAAAACAAATCATAGTATTCAGTGGCACCAGATTCTTTTCATTTATTTTCCACTAAGTAAACCTAATAGCTTTTGCCAAAATCAATCCTCTGAGATCCATGTATGAAATTCCCTAAGTAATGATCTTACTCCCTGCACATTGCAGATGACTCAGCCAACTATACAGCACTTGGGCCTCCCCTCCTCTAAACTACACAGCTCCAGGACCCTGCTTGGGAGATGGGTAGGACAGTATATGAGGGTTAAAGGGCTTTACATAATGTCTTCTGCAGCTCCATAGAAAAATATCTGGAAAATAACACAGCCTAAAGTTACATTGTTATCTGCAGAGCTCCCCTTCAGAAGTCCAGGAATAACAATAGCCAGCTATTGCTGATTCAGTAGGGCTATGCTGCCAGGGATCAGCATAAATGGCTCTGCAAAATTTGAAGTGTACCCTTCAGTCTTTTCTTATAGGTGGTCCAAAATGGGGAGCTCTCTGTGAAGTGACCCTGACAGAGATGTCCTCCCTCAGAACATCGGAAAACCTACAGAATGGGGGTGCTCTGACTCTTGACTTTTGAAGAAGAAGTTTAGCAATGACAGAAAAGCCCTATAGAATTTAGTAGTGATAAGATCATAGGGTTATACAGAAAAGTAATAGGGTTCTCCAAAAGGTTTTTTTTTTTCTAAGAACCTATAGAATTGTATATAAAATTGTAACCCTGCTATAGAATTCTAGGGGATGGCTTTTAAAACTAAATCTGCAACATTTTAAAGCACAGAGGATTTATAGAAGGACCTGGTTGAAGCCTTAACCATCCAGATAATAATGTTCTCTCCCTAAGCACCACTGCATTTGTCTACAAGCATCCTGTGTATGTTTTTGTCACACATCATAACTCTCTAATTTATATGGCTTAGTTTATACAATTGGTAATATGTTAAGATAGTATTTTAGATGTCTTTCAAAAAATATTAACTCAGCTCTATGAAAAAGTCAGCCCTTAAAAATTTGGAGTGTGAGACTGCTTAGAGGTGAACTGAAAAATCAGCTGTATGATGATTACTTTAATCATGAAGAAACTCATATTTTTCATAATTTTTCATGTGAAAATGACAGAGAATGGTTTTGCTGTCAAAGAAAGTTCATACATAATATTTTACAGATCAGTTTTGGTGACAAATATTTATGCCAGCTGTATTTTTTAAATGACATCTGCAAGAGAATCATGATAGTTTTCTAACAATGGCAATTAAAATAATTTGACAATTTCTTCCTTTGAAAGCTGATTCTCGTATGAGTCAACATCAAAATGTGTTGATGTTTCAAATTTCATAATATAATATAATATCACTGTGCTGAAAAAGGGGAAAAAAGAAATATTAGAGAATATTCATTTGTTCCTAAAATCTGTTTTTAAATATATGCCTATATGATTTAATTCTATGATAATGTCCCTTGCTTTAAATGCAAACAATTCCAGTTGTGGTGCATCAGTTTATGATATGTACACATTCACATCCTTCAGTCCTAATAAATCTTCCATTTCAATAGTCGTTCTAAGTGATGTACTCAGAGTAATTTTAATCTTCAATGCAAATGTATTGTTCAACAAACTTCCACTGACTACACCCCTTAACTGTTCAGTTGACAGACAGAAATTATTCATACAATATTTGAACACATTGGTAAGACATTTAAATTGAAGTACGCAGCTCTTGGTCCATTTAGTCCAACTATAATCACAATGGGCTCTTTCCTTATAATGAGTTATTGTTGACATTTGTGGATCCCTGTTCATGTACAACAGACTATTTAAAAGTTTCCTATGCTTTAGAAATCTCATTTCCCTTTTTAATCAACAAATGGAAAAATGTTTGCATTTGAACTTCTCTTTTGGAGTGGTTTAAGGAGCTGAAGTTTACGATAAACTTAAGTTCATGCTTAGTTGTATGTTCCAATGCTTTGCTATCAAGTTCTACATTCAAACTGCAGGGCAGACTTCTTCCTCCTATATACACACCCTATACACTACTAACAGCAGCTGAAAGCAATTCCCCCACTGAAAGCAATTCATTGCAACTGCATGAGCTCATTAGAATAGTGGAAATGCAAGACAGAGCTATAGAAACTATTTGAAGACAGTGATTATTGGAGCATGGGAAGACCTTATTTGAACCCACAAAATCTTATTTTATTGATGCTGATGCACAAGACAAAAAGACCACATCATGTTTTCTGATGTCAGGAGGAGAAAGAGGAACCCAGGCAAAGTTAATGTGGAAGGAGAAAGCATTCATCTAAGAAAACTGAACACAACTGACATGGCAAGTACGAAGGGCACTGTTTGGTGACAATACAATAGATAGCTTACTCACTATGCATGCAAAGATGACTGAATGATTACCTCCCAAATACAGATTATTTGGAGAACCTTTTAAAAAATTCTTCATACTCCACCTGAGTACAATGCAGCTATGCATTCAGTACTGGAGAGGGAGATAGTTACACCTCATGTTTGTTAAGCAAATAAGTAAATGAATACTTGAGGACAAAGATGTAGCCTAGGTGTGTGGGTTATACTTGGTCCTGCCATGAGGGCAGGCTGCTGGACTTGTTGATCTCTGGAGGTTCCTTCCACTTCTAGCATTCTATAATTTACATTCTAATTTTGTGCTCAGCTGTTTTCTCTTTTGGAATCCTTACAACAAACATTAGTTTAGATTAAGAAGGCTATTTGGTCACTATACACACAGCTGGTCACAGGCTCCTGAAGGGAATAAATGGCAGCTGCCCTGAACCCAATCAGACCTTCTGTGGGTTCAGTGAATATCCAAGACACTGAATCCCAGGGGGCTGGTCTAAAAATGGGAGACTTGCTGAATTTCATCCCAGAAAGGTAAGGGCACAAGGCCTGACAGTTGAGGGCTGCACTCAAAGAAATCAGGAAGGGGACAGAGGTGCAGCTAGTTCTGCCACTGTGACATGGGAGACATGAATAGGAACAGACAAGAGTAGAACAAGACAGGAACAAGAGGGGAAGACAGAAGCAGAGGAAGGGGGTGGAACCAGACTGAAAAGGGAGCAGGAGCAGACCTGGGTGGGAGCTAGAGGTCAGGAGTAGGAACAAAGGGAGACAAGAAGGAGAGCAGCAGTGGAGAACAGGGTCAGGAGTCAAAAAGGGGCAAGGAATGGCAAGGATCAGAGGGATAGTAGTGAGATGTGGGCGGGGGGGGAGGACAGGAGGAGAAAAGGACAGGTAGAGAATGGGATTGTGGGGAGTTGGGGAAGAAGGGTCTTTAAGCATTAGAAAACCCTTCAGAACCTGAAAGAGATCTAATTGTTTGTGACTCAATACCTTCCTATCACCCAAAGAGCCATGGAACCATCTGAAAAAGTGAGTGTCTATTCCACTGCAGTGGCAATTCCTTCTATTACTACCAGTTACTCTGTCAGCTGAAGTGGTAAAGGACTGTGTTCTGAATCACCTAAAATCTCATATTAAAGATGTATTTAAATACATGTCAGCTTGTGACAGGGTATACAAACCCCACAGTAGCAAAGGTTCAAGTAGACAGCTGCTCTGGAGTCAAGCAGCTACACATGCATACCATGCATCATTTGGAAAAGGGCTCAAAAGGGGAGCAAGCCAATGAAGATGAACTAACCTACAGACATAGGCTATGTCTAGACTGCACGCGGAAGATACTTTCGAAAGAGCCTCTTTCGAAAGAGAGCGTCTAGACTGCACGCGAAATTTCGAAAAAGCAAGCCACTTTTTCGAAAGAAAGCACCCAGTGAGTCTGGATGCTCTCTTTCTAAAAAGCCTGTTTGCTTTCAAGAACGCCTTCTTTCGAAAGAGCACTTTCGAAAGAAGGCGTTCTTCTTCGTGGAATTAGGTTTACCACCATCGAAAGAAAAGCTGCATTCTTTCGATTTAATTTCGAAAGAACGCGGCTGCAGTCCAGACGCAGGTGAAGTTTTTTCGAAAAAAGGCTACTTTTTTCGAAAAAACCCCTGAGTCTGGACACAGCCATAGGCTATGTCTAGACTGCAGGCTTCTTTCGAAAGAGCCTCTTTCAAAAGCATCTTTCGAAAGAGGCTCTTTCGAAAGAGCGCGTCTAGACTACAATGCGCGGATCGAAAGATCGATCCGCTATTTCGAAAAAGAGCGTCCAGACTGCCGGACGCTCTTTCGAAATTGAAAGCCACCCACAACTGCTTCTGCCAGGGCATGGGGGCAGCATTTCCTTCCGGGTGCTGCCTGCCTGCCCTTTGCAGAGATGCGTGGTGAGAGGGACACTCCTGAACACCCGTTGCTCTGCTCCTGCAGCTGCCTTTGCTGTCCCTTGAGGAATTTTGCAAGGCATTGCAGTGCTGCTTTGGAGTGCTCAGCTTCCTGGGACACCCCAGCAGCTTTTTTCTTTTGAGGTTTTTCTGCTTGCAGACCCTTATTTGTGGCATGGAGCCAGAGCTGCCCCTGGGCAGGCGATGGCCCCACACCACCATACTGCAGCTGTTGCTGCATCTTCGTGAGACAATCATGAGGCTCCTTCCCGAGCTGGACCCAGACCAGAGGGACGAGGGGTTCCCCCGTCCGGCAGCCACACTGCCCTTGCCTCCGAACTTTTTCGTGGACAGGCGTGTTTGGAGGTTTGACACCAGCTCTGACTGGTGGGACCGGCTCGTGATGGAGATCTGGGATGACCAAGACTGGCTACGGAACTTCCGCATGAGAAAGACCACTTTCCAGGAGCTCTGTACCTGGCTCGCCCCTGCTCTGCAACGGCAAGACACCCACCTGCGGCCCGCCATCCCCCTGGAAAAGAGGGTCGCCATTGCCCTCTGGAAGCTGGCAACCCCCGACAGCTACCGCTCCGTGGGACACCAATTTGGCGTGGGGAGATCTACTGTCGGGGCCGTCTTGATGGAGGTAAGTCATTGTCTGGGGACAGTCACAGTTTGGGGTGGGGGGAAGGGAGACTGTCAGGAAGGGCCAAGTGGAGTGGGAGTGGGAGGGAGCTCCTCCTCTCACCCTGAATTGTGGGGGGGGGGTTCTGAGGAGGGGATTCCCGGGCTGTTTGTTTGAGAGGGAAGGTGGGCGGTGGGTTCTCCTCCTAAGACATAAGACACCCCTTCTAACACTTTGTTGTCTGTCTCGTTCTGCAGGTGGTGAGGGCCATCAATTCGGAGCTGCTCAACAGGCTCATCTGTCTACCGGATCTGGACAGCGTCATGGCCGGCTTTGCTGCCCTCGGCTTCCCCAATTGCGGAGAAGCGCTGGGACACACATTGCCATCCGTGCACCGCCCCATCGAGCAGCCCAATTCATAAACAGAAAGGGCTACTTTTCTATGGTCCTCCAGGCCCTGGTCGACCATCGTGGACAGTTTTCGGACATTTGTGTTGGGTGGTCAGGGCGGGCACACGATGCCCGCATCTTCAGGAACTCGTACCTGTACCGGAGGCTTCAGGCAGGAACATTTTTCCCCCATCGCCAGTTTGCGGTTGGGGATGTGCACATGCCGGTGTGCATAGTGGCTGATGTCGCCTATCCCCTGATGCCGTGGCTGATGAAGCCCTACACTGGCCAGCTGGATGCGAGCAAGGAGCAGTTTAATGCTCGCCTTAACCGGGCTCGCAACCAGGTCGAATGTGCGTTTGGCCGTTTAAAGGGCAGATTCCGGTGCTTGCTCACACGCCTCGACATGGGGGAGACCAACATCCCTGAGGTGGTGGCCGCGTGTTGCGTCCTCCATAACCTCGTGGAGAGGAAAGGGGAGGCCTTCCTACCAGGGTGGGGGAGAGCTGCTGATGCCCAGGAGAGGCTCTTTGCCCAGCCCTGGACAGCTGCCATCCGCCAGGCTCACCGGTCTGCAGTTGGCATCCGGGAGGCCCTCCGGGAGCAATTCTCCAGTGGAGGCCACTGAGTGCACTGAGGGGCTTCTGCCTGGGGACTGGGCCCTGGCCCCCAATAGAAGCTTCCCTCCACAACCCATCTCCTGACCCAGTTTGGACACATCACTTACACCAGGGTGTGTTTCAAAATAAAATGTTCTCTTTACTTATTTATAATTTTGTACATATTATCAAACAATGTGGCAAAATAACAAAAAAAAATTTCATTTTTGTTGTTGCCAAACTATATACAATAAACAAACAGTTCCTTTAACCCTTTGTTTGTGCTTAATAAGTGGGGTGATGGGGGTGATTGAAACCTGGAGGGGGGAAGGGGACTGGAAACCTGGAGGGGGGAAGGGGATCAGGTTGAACGGGGCTTGGCAGATTTCCCTTTCCTGGCTGGGCCTCGTGTTTGGGGTGCTCCCCGGCTACGGGATCGGGTGATGCACCTGTCGGTTGGCTGGCTGCTGGGGGGCTCTTGGGACGTGGAAGCCTGGGGGAGAGGAGGGCCAGGGGGAGAGAGGGGCTGGGGAGCTGGGGGGGCTGGGGGAGAGGGAGGTCCAAGGGGGGAAAGGGCTGCTGTTGTGGAAGGGGGGTTTGGTGGGGTGGGGTCATGGGGTGCTGAAGGAGCAGGACCAGGCACAGCAGCAGGCAAGCCGCTGACCTCCCTCAGGGTGGTGTACAGCACTGTGCGCTGCAGGACCAGCTCATTCATGAGCCGATCACGCCACCGCTCCTCCGCCTCCACCCTCTGTAGCAGGATGGCGTTCTGCTCCTGCACAGCCTCGACGTGCTGCCGGAGGATGTCGGCGTAGACACGCCTGTGTCTGTGGCTCCCATGTCTCCGAGGTGGAGATGGAGATGGAGGTGGGGCTGGGGTGCTGCGGCCCTCTTCCACGGCTGGTCCGGCTGTGGAGGAAAAGAAGAAGACACAATCAGTCCTATAAACTGGACTCTGTAGCACTTACAATACTAACAGGATGGTTTATTAGGGGATGAGCTTTCCAGGGCCAGATCCACTTCCTCAGATCAGAGTAACACGGCTACATTTCTATCACAATCAGTCATGTGTGCAACAGCTGTCCAAAAGGGCATGCCCTCTCCCTTGAGACAGGGGAAGCAGACATTCTGAAGGTCACACTGTGTGTGTGTGTGTGTGTGTGTGTGTGTGTGTGTGTGTGTGTGTGTGTGTGTGTGTGTGTGTGAGAGAGAGAGAGAGAGAGAGAGAGAGAGAGAGAGAGAGAGAGAGAGACACACACACACACACACACACACCTGGGCATCAGCCTGAGCATGACAGGTTTCCCTTGTGCATCACCCACTGTGCACCCACCCACCTACCTCTCCCCCCCCCCCCCCCCCGGGTGTGACACAAACTCACTGTACTCACCTGCTGCTTCCTCTCCCGCGCCAGATGACGCCTGGGAGGCCTCAGAGTTCTGGGTGACTGGCTCCAGGGTGAGGGTCGCCGTCTCCTCGGTGTCCTCCTCCTCTGGGCCCATGTCCCCGTCTCCAGACTGCTGTAGCTCCCGCTCTGGAGCGTCCACCACCGGGTCTGCCAGTCCGGACTGCACGAACCTCCGTGGTGTGCGTGCTTCTGCACTGCCACCCAGGATCTGGTCCAGCTCTGAGTAGTAGGGGCAGTAGTGGGGGGCTGCCCCAGAATGGGAGCTCTCCTCCCTGGCTTTGGCGTAGCCCTGCCGCAGCTCCTTCACTTTGGTGCGCACCTGGTCCTGGGTGCGGGGGTAGTGGCCCTTCTGGGCCAGGGCTTCAGCCATGCGGCCATAAATGTCGGCGTTTCGCCGCCGGCTTTTGAGGGCCTGTAAGGCCTCCTCCTCTCCCCACAGCTCCAGCAGGCTCTTTATCTCTGCGCCGGACCAGGATGGTGCCCGGCGCTTGGAGCCCTTGGCTGGGTCCCCAGAAGGCTCGGTGGAAGGGCCAGGATGCTCTTGGGGCTGTGACATGCTGCAGCAAGGTCGCCGTGTGCTCTGGCTCCTTGTCTGCAACAAGTGGCTGTGAGGGTGCGCCTGTCCCTTTAAGGAATGGCTGCAGCCAGGAACCACAGACGTGCAACCCATGGCCCAGATTGTCCACCAGGGCTTGTTCCTGGAGGCCAATAATTTCAAAAGAAAGGGCTCCCCCCGTCCAGACTCACGTTCTTTCGACGGAACTCCCTCGAAAAAGGCGTTCTTCCTCGTGAAACGAGGTTTACCGCCGTCGAAAGAAAAGCCGCGTTCTTTCGATTTAATTTCGAAAGAACGCGGCTTGAGTCTGGACGCAGGGGAAGTTCTTTCGAAAAAAGGCTACTTTTTTCGAAAGAACCCCTGAGTGTGGACACGGCCATAGTGACTGATGCCTTATAACAGTGTGGCCAAACCCAAAGGGTAAAGACTTGGGATTTGTAGAAGGTCAGAAATTTTACTTTTGATTGCCAGTTATTTGCTATCTTTACCTATTGGGAAAGAGGAGACTGGTAGCAAGTGATCCATGGAGGCAGGAATATGGTACTTTGGTGGTGCAGGATGCAAATTTCTACACTCGGCTCTGGATTGAGTGGAGCCGGAGGACACAGCTGCTACTCCAATTCCATAAGGGGACCCAAGGCAGAAGCAGACCCCTGATTCAAGAAGTCTAGGAGAGAGAAGACCTTGAGACCTTGACTCTGAAAAGGCCCCAAAGTAACCCAGAGGTGTACACTATTGTTGAAGTCTTTTTATACTCCTAGAGGTGCAGACACGAAACACATGACCTAGCCAGACATCTGAGTTATGGAAGGGGTGAATTTCTGCAGTATCAGAGTAGCTGGTCAGAAGATAGAAGGGCCAGATTAAGGTTATGAGAGGCTTTAGTATGAATTGCATATTGCACAAAAATTATCAAGTCATCAAACATTTATCTATATACATATTTACATAAAATAAACACATTATTCTACTCTCTACACTCAGTTCTTCAAATAACTTTAGCTGTGGCAATGTCATGAATGATGTCATTTTAGTTCAAAGACCTGACAATTTCTTTCTCAGTGCTCTAGAGGGACAAAGGACGGAGATGCTCTTGATTCATGGTAGATTGGAGAATATTTTTGACCCTTGACTAAGCTCCTGAGGTCCAAGATTCAGTTCAGCTTGTCAGCGTTACAAGTAGGGATTCATCTGGGATTTCATCTGGGTCTCTGAAACCTGGGATGCGATTCCTTAGCTGGGGGGAGTATGTAACCCACACTCCTACTAGGTGTGGGTCACTGTCCTGTGATGTGGCACTTAGACAACTTAAAATGAGAAATAATGAGTTTCCTCTACAGCTTTATCTGAAAACAAGCTGGCTTTAGAGCTCAAACTGTAGATGCACATACACTAAACTCCAAAGGTCCCAAAGTTGGTTCTGCCTCTCAGTGTTATACTTCCTCCACTCCTTTTGCGAAACCTTAAAAGTACAAAGATACGCTGGCCTGTGGAACTAGGCTGAGCACAAGGGAAAAGATTGGTTGCATCCCAGTACAGAAAAATACATCAAAGAAATGAATTGGATGTCTTTGATTTTTAGCACACTTTAGTACAATGTAGAACACTGTGCATCATAAATCTGCACCCTGTTGGTAGAAGGTTCTGTAAAAATTGAAGTACTAGCACTCAAAGTAGGATGTTTTGTTTTTCCTAATGTGTGGGAATTGTTCCTTATATGGGATGGGGAGGTACTAGTGGCATTGGATCTGCCTATAGCTAGATAGAGCATGTGCAGGTTCTGTACAAGCTTCCCACCAACTGTTCTGGTACTGCCTCTTCTCCCTGCTGCATCCTTGCCCTGCCTACCCTCCCCCCTTCTCCCACAGGTGTTCACCATTTGACATGCACTCAGAACACACACCCATAGAAGATGATGGCGACAGGCCCTCAGCTGAGAGGGACACATGCACAGCGAGGAGGCTTGCCCTTCCCTAACAACTAAGCAGAGCTCTGGAGAAACTGGAGGGGGAAGAATTATGGGACGTCAATGTCTGCTCCTACAGCTGGCAGGGGTTCCCGTAGAAACTAGATTTTTAGTGTCCAGTCACCACTGTTGAGCATAGGATGCCTGGCAGAAGCAGTGTGTTCCTGCCACACAGCTGGCTGGGGAAAGACATCCTCAGGGGAACAGAATTAGCAGGCTGCCTTGCCTTTCCTGCTGGCAGGAGGGCTCCAGGCTCCAGCAGGGCTATGTAAGCAAGTTCACTCCCCATCCCTCACCCAGCCCAGCCCCGCCTCCTGGCTGAGCAGCAGGGCCTAAACAATGGGCAGGCCAAAGGCTATAGTCTTATTAGCCTAATGGTTAATCCAGCCCTGGAGGATAGGTGTGCCTGGAGAGAAAAGGACCTGTCGAGCCATTTCTGACCACTGGGTGATATCTGCTGTGAATGAGGCCTTCACACACCTCTGCACGAAATGTTTTAAAAGGAGGTTGAATTCAGCTGAAACTGCCTCTCCTCTAGTCTCTAACAAGAACAAGAACAAGATCATTTCAGATTCAAATTAGAAAAAAGATTTTCATGCTCCAATTCCCAGTCCAATAAAATACTTCAGGATTTCATGTGCCTAAAGCTAAGCATGTACTTACATGCTTTGCTGAATCAAGGCACTAGAGTCTGCTTATAGTACTTTCCATGCTTCCTGTCCCCCACAATGGCCTTTCTTGATCCAGCAGCCATGATAACTGTGTCCTCAACTCATCCTTGCAGCTTTGACATTCAGGTGCGTATGTGAAGTGGCAATTTTCTCAGCATTTCAGGCATTCACGTGGAAAATGTGATAGTATATCATTGAGCAATATCTCCTACAGGGCCCGATGCATTGAGGACACCAGGGCGATAACATGAATTAAATTGGTTATCTATATTGACCTAATTTCTATGGCTCTTGAAAAATCAATCAAGCTAACCTTGATCTACAGCTTACGACACTACCCGATCAAACAAAAACTGCCTGGGCTGTTTTACCGAGGTGAATGCTATTTCACATGAGCACAGTAACCCACTGCCTCAGACAGTTATCAAAATACGCAGCTTCCATACAACATTTGAGCAAATGTACACTACACATGACATTTAAATGTGACTGGTTCTCACTGAGGCATGTTTTCATCATACTCCTGTAAAACCTATCTTCAAAATGGGCCTGATCCTGCATTCCTTATTCAGACAAATCTCCCATTGCACCCTGTTTGCTTCAATTGGAGTTTTTGTCTAAAAAAAGAAATGCAAGATCAGGCACAACACTCGCTTTGAAAAGAAAAATAAACATCTCTAAGGCAGTTGTTTTGTGGAATTGAGGAAATACTGTCTGTCCTGTTTAAACTTATGTACAAATATAACTAGGCATTTGACAGTAACATATTATTGAGATAATCTGTCATTTTCTTTGGAGGATTTCCTTCGTGGCAAGGCACAGCTGTCCAAGCGTCAGCAGAACTTGGCTTGTTTGGCACAGAACCCAGTCACAATCTGCAGTTTCTGAATCCTTTCCAATTGTAGTTCCCAGTTGCCACGGAAGTAGTAGACATCCTGGAGGAGCTCCAGCTGAACCAAGAAGCAAACATCTCTCAGGGCTGCAAAAGTTATTCTGAGACTGTCAAATGTTCCATTAGGACCCCACAGTGAATTAAGGAAATGCTGCTTCAGGGGTTTCACAAACCCTCCTGTGGAGGTGCTCTGAAGTCTCGAAAATACATGGCAAGAAGTGGAAAACGGATGTGATACCATCAACGCAATGATTCTCTGAGATCCACTGACAACTGCATTGGTTTAAGAAACACATGCTTCTTGGCTGATTAAGAGGCATTCTAGGTCAGCATGACAGGCTACTTTATGAGGAATTTAAATTCGGAAGCTCTGGGCATCACTATATGTTATGACTGGAGCTGAGTGAATAATTCACAAAGGAAGAGTTTAGTCCAATTTATTGATTTAGCATCTTTCTGTCCACAGCATAACAGCAAGACAATTGTAATTACTTTAAATCCATTACTCAGATTTATTCAACCATTTTTAAACATTGTATTTCTATTCTTTAATATATTCAAAATGTAAGCTACTTTTAGCTATGCTTGGTCAGATAGATCACAGGATGCTGTTCCTTTCTCTGACTTAGATGGCACAGAAGCACTTCCAGCATGAAGATTTAAGTTTCTGAATTTAAAATTCCATTTCCTCCAATACTCTGACATGAAATCTTTAGTTTTAATTTCTGGGAACGTTTTTGATTGTTGAACTATCAGGGAAAGAAACAAGTGAGGTGCAAACCTGTTTGAAGCAAATTCATTTCAGTTCAAAACACATTATTTGTCTCACTTAAATAACTAACTCTAAAAGCCCAAACTGTAAAACAAAGGGGGGAACCTTTTTCGGGTTGGGGGCCACTGACCCACCAAAAAATAAGTCAGGGGCCACACCAGAGGCTAGGGAAGCCCAAGCTAGTAGATTCTGTGAGCCCCCAGAGGCTCTGGGGTAAGGCCAAAAATGAGGGCATAGTGTGTGGGAGGGGGCTTCCAGAAAGCAGACTTGGGTCTGGGGTCTGGGTGGGAGGAAGAGCACAGGAGCCAGATGGAGGGGAAGCCCTGAGCCTTGGGTGCTAGATCCAGGAAAGTGGGGGCCTTAAGTTCCTCACCCGTGCTCTAACAGGTGCTCTTATTTTACACAAGTGAATACAAAAGAGATCTAATCTTTTCTGTAATGCTAAGGCCAAAGATTTCAAAGTGGCATATATTTGGGGAGAGTAAGGTGTTACTAAAAGTTAAATTAGTGCTAGTGAAAGGTGCCAGACTGGCAAACTACTTTTCCTATAGAACAAATAAAAAGAAAATGCAAGCTTCCCCATTAGTGTGTGTGAATCATGACATGGTTGGTGGTGACGAAGATGGTGTCGCCAGGAGGGTTTCGGCTTCCTTAATCACGGGGTGCTCTTCCAGGAAGGACTGCTTGGCGGAGATGGAGTTCACCTTTCCAGGAGCGGGAAGGCCTTGTTTGGACACAGACTGGCTAACCTTGTGAGGAGGGCTTTAAACTAGGTTCGACGGGGACAGGTGAGCAAAGCCCACAGGTAAGTGATGAATGTGCGGGACTGGGAGATGGGTTGGAAATGGGGGGGACTACGGCCTATAATGGCAAGGAGAAAGGAGGGTCAGGGCACAACAGGGAGGCAAGATCAAATCAGTATCTTAGATGCCTATATACAAATGCAAGAAGTATGGGTAATAAGCAGGAAGAACTGGAATTGCTAACCAATAAATACAACTATGATATCATTGGTATTACAGAAACCTGGTGGGATGGGACGCACGATTGGAATGTTGGTACGGAAGGGTACGGCTTGCTCAGGAAGGACAGACAGGGAAAAAAGGGAGGAGGGGTTGCCTTGTATATTAAAAATGTACACACTTGGACTGAAGTGGAGATGAACGTAGGCGATAGCTGTGTAGAGAGTCTCTGGGTTAAGCTAAAAGGGGTAAAAAACGAGGGTGATGTCATGCTAGGAGTCTACTACAGGCCACCTAGTCAGGTGGAAGAGGTGGATGAGGCCTTTTTTAAACAATTAACAAAACTATCCAAAGCCCAAGATTTGGTGGTGATGGGGGACTTCAACTATCCAGACATGTGTTGGGAAACTAACACAGCGGGCCACAGGCTATCCAATAAGTTTCTGGACTGCATTGGAGACAACTTTCTGTTTCAGAAGGTTGAAAAAGCTACCAGAGGAGAAGCTGTTCTGGATTTGGTTTTAACCAATAGGGAGGAACTAGTTGAGAACTTGAAAGTGGAAGACAGTATAGGGGACAGTGATCATGAAATAATAGAGTTCATGCTCTTAAGGAAAGGTAGAAGGGAGACCAGCACAATTGAGGTAATGGATTTCAGGAAGGCAGATTTTGATAAGCTCAGAGAACTTGTAGGTAAGGTCCCATGGGAAGCAAGACTGAAGGGAAAAACAACTGAGGAGAGTTGGAAGTATTTCAAAGGGACGTTGTTAAGGGCCCAAAAGCAAACAATTCCGCTGTGTAGGAAAGATAGAAAATATGGCAAAAGACCAGCTTGGCTTAACAAGGAGATCTTGCATGATCTCAAAATAAAAAAGGAGTCGTATAAAAAATGGAAACTAGGACAAATAACAAAGGATGAATATAGGCAAGCAACACGGGAATGCAGGGGCAAGATTAGAAAGGCAAAGGCACAAAATGAGATCAAACTAGCTACAGGCATAAAGGGAAACAAGACCACCTTTTATAAATACATTAGAAGCAAGAGGAAGACCAAGGACAGGGTAGGCCCACTGCTTAGTGAGGAGGGAGAAGCAGTAACAGGAAACTTGGAAATGGCAGAGATGCTCAATGACTTCTTTGTTTCGGTCTTCACCGAGAAGTCTGGAGGTGTGCCTAACGTAGTGAATACAAGCAGAGAGAGGGTAAGTTTAGAAGATAGGATACACAAAGAACAAGTTAAAAATCACTTAGGAAAGTTAGATGTCAGCAAGTCACTAGGTCCTGATGAAATGCATCCCAGGATACTCAAGGAGCTGATAGAGGAGGTATCTGAGCCTTTAGCTATGATTTTTGAAAAATCATGGCAGACAGGGGAGATTCCAGAAGACTGGAAAAGGGCAAATATTGTGCCCATCTATAAAAAGTGGAATAAGAACGACCCAGGAAACTACAGACCGGTCAGTTTAACGTCTGTCCCAGGGAAGATAATGGAGCAGGTAATTAAGGAAATCATATGCAAACACTTGGAAGGTAATAAAGTGATAGGGAATAGCCAGCATGGGTTTGTGAAGAACAAGTCATGCCAAACTAATCTGATAGCTTTCTTTGATAGGATAACAAGCCTTGTGGATAAGGGAGAAGCGGTGGATGTCATATACCTAGACTTTAGTAAGGCATTTGATACGGTCTCGCATGATAGTCTTATTGATAAACTAGGCAAATATAACTTAGATAGGGCCACGATAAGGTGGGTTTATAATTGGTTGGATACCCGTAGTCAGAGAGTTGTTGTTAACGGTTCTAAATCCTGCTGGAAAGGGATAACAAGTGGAGTTCCTCAAGGGTCTGTTTTGGGACCCGTACTGTTCAATATCTTCATCAATGATGTAGATATTGGGATAGAGAGTACGCTTATTAAGTTTGCAGATGATACCAAACTGGGTGGGGTTGCAACTTCTTTGGAGGATAGGGACATAATTCAAAATGACCTTAGCAAGTTAGAGAAATGGTCAGAGGTAAACAGGATGAGGTTTAATAAAGAGAAATGCAAAGTGCTCCACTTAGGAAGGAACAATCAGTTCCATACATACAAGATGGGAAGCGACTGTCTAGGAAGGAGCATGGCGGAAAGGGATCTAGGGGTCAGAGTGGACCACAAGTTGAATAAGAGTCAACAGTGTGATGCTGTTGCAAAAAAAGCAAATATGATTCTAGGTTGTATCAACAGGTGTGTTGTAAGCAAAACTCGTGAAGTCATTCTGCCGCTCTACTCTGCACTAGTTAGGCCTCAGCTGGAGTACTGTGTCCAGTTCTGGGCGCGCATTTCAAGAAAGATGTGGAGAAATTGGAAAGGGTACAGAGAAGAGCGACAAGAATGATTAAAGGTTTAGAGAACATGACTATGAAGCCAGGCTTCATGAACTGGGCTTGTTTAGTTTGGAAAAAAGAAGATTAAGGGGGGACATGATAGCGGTTTTCAAATATCTAAAAGGGTGTGACAAGGAGGAAGGAGAAAATTTGTTCCTCTTGGTTTCTGAGGAGAGGACAAGGAGTAATGGGCTTAAAGTGCAGCAGGGGAGGTTTAGATTGGACATTAGGAAAAAATTCCTAACTGTCAGGGTTGTCAAATATTGGAATAAATTGCCAAGGGAGGTGGTGGAATCTCCCTCTCTGGAGATATTTAAGAACAGGTTAGATAGACATCTGTCAGGGATGGTGTAGACGGAGCTTGGTCCTGCCTTGAGGGCGGGGGGCTGGACTCGATGACCTCTTGAGGTCCCTTCCAGTCCTATTATTCTATGATTCTATGATTCTATGAAAATCAACTCTAGGGACAAAATAGCAGTTCAGATTCCACATCCATGTAGTGCCTCTGCTAAGACTATGAACCAAATTACTATAATGGTATGAATACTTACCAGTCTCAAGCAAAGAGCTTGTTACATGAGCTCTCCTCCTCCTCTAGGTTAAACCAACTTATATCTGCGAACCTGAAAAGCAAAATGGCAGCTGCGTGTCAGCAAGCCTGCATATCTGTGAAATGATTTAACCTGACACAGAGCCAAGATTCAAGCCTTTCCCTCACACAAACAATTGCAAGTGTTTTCTGATTATCTATAGCCACGCTGTGTAATATCAACCACTGGTTTAAAGTCCTCTTTTACGGACGAATATTTCAGCTACCAAGTCACAGCAGGTGGGATTTTCAAAAAACGCAAAAGTAATTTGAGAGCTCAAGACCCACTGAGCAGCCCTTCTCACCAGCATTAACTTCTCTTTTAATAGGACTGGAGCTCCTCAATCACTCAGGAACTTACAAAAATCCCACTCAGTGGGTTTAAACTTTAAATCTCCTGGCTTCTATTGGTTAAACCAAACATTTGTCTTTACTTTAAAATAGTCTTTTGGGTGTAGACTTTTTCTCTTACAGTCAAGAGACATTATCCATAAGGCCTTAGACCAATTTTTACAATGAGTAATTACTATCTATGAATCATTTTGCTACATCACAAAACTACCACAAGATTTGACATGAATGAAAACCATTCTTGCCAGTCACAGTCAATAAGTCTGCTCTCTTTGGATAACATTTGAGTCAGGCGATTCAAATTCTAATCTTAGCTCTAACGGGGCTTCCTGTTTGACCTTCATCAAGTAATTTGGTGTCTCAGTGCTTCAGTTTCTCCAACAATAAATGAGGGATAATACTATTTTGCCTCACAGAGGAGTTGTAAACCTAATTTCATTAATCTCTTTAAAGCTTTGACATTCTTGAATGGAAAGGTCTATACAAAGTGCAAAGTGATATTATTGGACATTAGCCTCTCTGCTCAAGTGAGGCTCAAGACTGGAGAAGCAAGAATTATTGTGGGATAGAAAAAAGATCTATAGGTGGAGTATATGGAGTACCTTACTCGGGTGCTACCTAGCACCATGAATCCCTCACTTCTATGAGCAAATGTTCTCACAAAATACACTTTATAAAATACTCTTAAAATATTTTCTTAGGCTAAATAAAGACAGTGCAGATCCCATACATTTACATAAAACAAATTAATCAGCAATCGTATTCTATCAAGCAGATTTGAAAAAGAAATTTTACCTAATATTTGGATTATACAACAGTCAGTAATTATTCATCATGAAGAGTTCATGTAAGACCTTAAATCTGCACTTAATTTTAAGCATGCAAGCATATTATTGAAATCAATCATTTAATTGGGGCTTAACTTTGTAAACATATTTAAGCAATAGAATTTGTTGAGGTACCAAAGAGTTGATGAAAATGCGTATTTTGTTCCTTTAGAATTTCTGACCTTTTTACAGCAGAGAGTACTGACAGACCATTTGCGTGCCTAGGATAATATACATGGTTTTTGTCTGTCAGGAAGTAAGGCTGACTTTTTCCATACAATTCTGGTCACTGTTGTGTTTTCAGATGTGATGGTGAGTTTGTTGTTATAGAATGGTTTGCCATGTACATTGAATAGAGCACAAACTTTTTTTGTGAACAGTAGTAAAGGTGCTTCATAGCAGTGAACTAACAAATCACATGCAAAGGAAATAACTAGCAAAGTAGACAGTTCTGTCTGCTCAGCTTTTCATACTTGGATGCTGGCAATAATTGCTGACTGTAACAGAGTTATTGCAGTGCTGGCTGATGGTGCAGCAGCAGTGTACTCCCTAATACAGTGAGGAGAATTAAATTTTGTGTCTTGCTTCTGTGGGGGGGAAGAGAAGAGAGATTTTATTCTAAATCCGGACCCATTGTTATTAGGTTGGGTTTGTTTGTTTTTTACAGTTTGCACTAATTAGTTATGACTGCTTGAAGGTTTCTTTTAAATTATAATACACTAATCTCATCTAACTTTGTTATTATTTTCTGAACTCTGAAAGCACAGCTGTTACAGAGATACCTTGAGTAAGTTGAAACAGTTTTTTTAAGTTCTTCCTTTCTTTCGGAGGAGGTGGGGGAAATCTTGTGAAAGAAAATTAAGAAGAGGCTCAAGAAGACACAGTTGTAGCTGGGGAAGTATTCGCATCTTGCAGATATGGAGGATGGGCCCCTTGTAAGTCCTAATATAAGGAATGGGCTGGGAGTAGGGTTGCCAGGTGTCCCGTATTACCCTGGACAGTCTGGTATTTTCACCTCTTGTGTGGTAAAAATCATTCAGAAAATACCGGACACCTGGCAACCCTACGACACACTCAGCACCTGGGCCCAACCCCTGGACTCCCCCGCCAGGCCTGCCTTGACCCCCCCCCCCCCAGACACCCCCTCACCGCCCCACTTACCTGGTTCCACAGGGACTTGTCTTGTGGCTGGAACAGAAAAACAAAATGGCCACCGGTAAAAAAAAAAAGCCTATTCTTAAAGGGGCCATGCTGATTTTTACTTTTATTTATTTATTTTGCTTAACTGCTGTCGGAGTCCTTTTTTTGCTCAACAACTTTGGTCTCCCCCTTCCCCCCCCCCCCCCCCCGACAGAATTTTTTCCCGGTAGTTTTTTTTTGGGGGGAGGGGGGGTCGGTATTTTTCGTTAAACCATCTCGCAACCCTAGCTGGAAGTGAGTGGCATGTTGTAGGGGTTAGGTTGTAGGGGTTGCGGAAAGCATATACGGGAAGCACTTGGCAGTTGGGGAGACCACCATAACTTAGTCTTGAGAAGTGTTTAAGGGCTGTCTCCACTCAAGAGCAGTCCACAGTCAGAGGGCAATAGAGTTTGCTTAAAAATAGTTTAGCCCCAACTTCCCTGAATGGCAAGCTATGTGCTGTGTTTCTTAGAGGTGCACCATGGATCACGCCTTTATTTTTAAACAACAACTAGGGGCCTGCCCCCTGCTTGCTATGCTCATCAATCCCCTTCTCTCTGGCCACAAAAGAAACCAGAGAGCCTGATCACATCATTCTGTTATGTGGCAAGAAAAACTTTGTTATATATATATATAGAGAGAGAGAGAAAATAGCACTCGGATTAACTTTCCCAGACCTGAAAAAGAACTCTGTGGAGCTGGAGAGCTCATCTCTTTTACTATCAAAAGTTGACCCAATGGAAGATATTACCCATCACAGCTTGCTTCCTCTCATGGGTCCAATACTGCTATGACAACTACAAACAACAAAAAGTCACACTTTTAAAATGTTCAAATGAACCTGGAGATATCATGTATCAACTTTCACCTACTTACATCCACTATCTGTTTTGTTTTATTTTATTTTAAAGGGAAAACATTTTGAATAGTGAAAATCAAATAGGAGAGTAGGATTGAGTCAGGTTTCAGAATTGATGAACAATCACACACAGGTGTTATAAATCCAAAGCTCATACTAATTTGGAGACTGAGGGAGAGGGAGTGAGAATATCACCAGTGTTGATTCATCATGATTTATTCATCTCTTTTGTGTGGTACTTGGAGTGTACAGTGATGGACCTGGTAATAACCCTATATATAGCATAATAGTGTGACTTTTCAAAAATGAATGATATTAGGGGTTGGGAAATGCAGCCTAACAGTTTAAGGCATCTCTCCAGGCTAGAAGTAATTTGCAATAAATTTGAAAATTGCATGTGTACAATAATCCAGGATTATTATTATTTTTACTATAACCATTTAGTCACTATTAAAATAGGACTAAAAGGCAAAATGCAATTTCTCATTGGAATTTTCACACACTAACATTAATTTTTTCTGAGAAAGAAAAAAAGCTTCACATGGTTGCAAACTAAAGGAAGACTTTTTTTTTACATGCTTTACAAACAACAGTGCCACCTCCTGGGCATTTTAATTATTTAAATGTCTATTACATCTGCAAGTCAAAACCTGTCTTGTTTATTTCTACCAGTACTTCAAGGAAAGGTTACAGGAGAAAAAAAAAAACACGATATTTCATGCAGTAGCTTGCAATGTTATTTAAAAACCAGGGCTAGATTTCTCCAGTCCTTCCCACACATTCCCTGCCAATCTACACGTGCAGAGGGAACCAGCTTCATGGAGATTGCTTCCCCCTCTCCCCTGCACAGTGACTTGGAGGCACAGAAGGGAAGTAACAATCATGTCCTTAAATGGTAAACACTCACATAAGTGTATTATTCTGTAGCACCATAAATGTACTCTGCATGTGACAAACTAAATGCAAAATTCCTTCCCTGAAAACCATGTACCCTCAGGACTCAGTCCCACAAAAACTACTGGCCAGAGAATTTACCACTCTGAGAAGTTCATTGACTTACTGTAATAAGGTATTGAGAATTTGCAGGGTTGAGCCATAGGTCATGACTTCATAAGGGATAACAATAAACCCAGCAAGGAGTTGTAAGGCAAAAGAAATGCTACAGCAATATGAGCAAGTGGTTGCTTTGGCAGGTGAAACACATGTCTCTTGCTTATTACTGTCAATCCAACAAGCACTGAAAACAGTTTGTTGCTATGGCTTTGTTCTCTGGGGCTTCTGAATGATGTGTGACATTCACTACTGTTTGTTACTGAGCTTATGACTGGATGGTAAAGAAAACCATGGAAAATACATTTAAACCTATTCTCTCTTCATTGTCAATTAAGTCATTTTCTATAGACCATATGACAATATTCATTAATCAGAGCCTTGTTCTCAAAGTTTGCAGACCCTTGCAATACTGTCACTATTCACTAAATATCATACTGGATATACTGTACACTAAAGAGTTTTTCATGTGGTCCTACCAACTTTCATTTCATGTATATAAAATCACTCAAGATAGCTAGAATGCATTTGGGCTGAAATAGCGCAATTACTGTAGATCATAATTCAAGTTCACTAGCATTTGCTCACAGAACTCTGAGGCAGAAGGGAACTTGTACAGTATTCCAAAAGCCTGCACACATTATACCTGTGCCCTTCCCCATTATTTAGACTCTAAGGTCTCTGAATTAACCCGCAGATCTTTATAGAGGAAAAACCAGTCTTTGGTAAAAGCATCTTTGCCAAATGATTTTAAGTTTTGAGAATAAAGCACCTTACTTTGCATCTACTTTGAATTTAACTGAACATTGAAATTCTTTAGTGATAAATGCTTCTTAAGGAAGAAATAATTGGAATACTTTGCTGGATTCCTAAATAGCTGTAGCTATTTAAGAAAAAGACCTGATTGTCATTGACAACAGCTCAATTAAAACCTCTGCTTCATGAAGGGTGTTGTCAAAAAAGCTAACAAGCGTGGGATACAAAAGAAAGCTGAAAAATATAACCATGCCATTGTGAAAACTGAGTGTACGCCCTTCACATTGAATTTTTTCAGTTCTGGTCATCCCACCTCAAAAAAAATATAACATAAATGGGAAGTAAACAAGGGTGGCAAGCAAAAATTATTAGACATATGGAAAAAATATTCAATAGTTGTCCATTATGAGGCTCACTTTCCTCAAAAGCATCTGGCTTTGGCTATTACTGTCAGACACAGGACAGCAGTCTAGATGGATTATTAAAGAAATAAATCAAGACATTGTAGAAGTTCCTCAAGCCTGAGTGATGGAGAAAAATTGAAATGTGCATTGTCACTTGTCGGATATATACACAGTGACATATATATAGGGTTGTGCAACTGTTTTCCTCTGTCATTAATCTTTAATTTAGTAATGGGAAGTTACCTCTTTGGGGACCCATGTTGCAACTTCTGCTTCTCTGATTAGTACAACTGCTGCTGTTCTTGCTGCTTATATTGCTAAATGAGAACATATAACTCGCAAAGACACAATAAAAGGATACTTTTCTTTAAAATGGTGAATGGACTAATAGCAGGACAATGTGCAATACATTCTCTCTTTGCTCAGTGTATGTACTTGCACCATCACCACCAGCCCTACACACACATTTGGTGTCCAAGAATATTTTTTGAAACTATCAGAAAAAACATGACTGAAAAATAAGATCTTCCTAAATTTACACTTTCTTGTCATTGGGACACTATATTTCAATATAGTTACATTTAGTCAAAGATACGGAATAAATCTGTTTATACCACAAAGCTCCACTTTCCTGCCATCTTCCATAGCCTTGGTTTGTCCTGTCATTTTGCCTTTACAAGCTTGGCAACCCCATATGGAAGAAAAACAGAGGGATTCATTCTGTAAGACTCAGTTACTATCTGCCTGTCTTTCCCAAGACAATATTTTAGCCTCTTGTGCTTCTCATGTTTTTGCTCCCTAGATCATCATGTAGGCCCAAAAGACTCCCCCTTCCACTGGAGTTCCTAATTTCTACCAGGATATGACTCTTAGTGCAGAAGAAATAAATATGCATTATCTACATTCACTCTTTGTAGTGTATTTTTATACTATTTCAGTGAAATTTAAGGCTCTCCAATGATTCTGTAACTGTTCTGTTTTGCCGCATAAATTCTGACTTTGCCATAGATTTTACTTCAGCTATGAAAGATACCCTGGGGTGTGTGTGAATAATTTAACATCTAAAATGCCACAGAGTACAGGAAGGCTTGGATATAAGGCATTAGTACTTCTGATATGGATGCTTTGATGGGACAATTATTGAGAGTGTTTTAACAAATGCTATCTACGTTTACCAGATGCTCAATTAAATGTTATCTCCATTCCTTGCCAAAATACTACATGTTGCTCAATATCAATCACTATGGGAAAATAGGGTGTTTTGTGATTTAAGAGACTAAGAAGATGAAGAAGAAAGCAATTTTTCCCAAAGAAATAGCCCTGATATTTCATTTGATTAAAGTGATTCCTATCCTGCTGCTTATCTTTGAATGAGAGATACACCAGCTACTGATCTGCTGACTAGATCTGCAAACTCTAGCAGAGGAAACATAGTATCTTTAGAATCTCAGTTAGAATGTCAAATTGTTGGCTTTGGATAATAACAGTTATTCCTCTTCTTTAAGCAAAATGCAGGACAATGTAGCACTTTAAAGACTAACAAGATGGTTTATTAGATGATGAGCTTTCGTGGGCCAGACCCACTTCCTCAGATCAAATAGTGGAAGAAAATAGTCACAACCATATATACCAAAGGATACAATTAAAAAAATGAACACATATGAAAAGGACAAATCACATTTCAGAACAGGAGGAGGATGCGGGGGGAGGGGAAGGAAGGAAGGAAGGAAGGTAAGTGTCTGTGAATTGATGATATTAGAGGTGGGGAGAGTGGGATGTTTGTGAGTTAATGGTATTAGAGGTGATAATTGGGGACGCTATCTTGGTAATGGGTAAGATAGTTCGAGTGTTTGTTTATTCCTTTTTGGAGAGTGTCGAATTTTAACATGAATGACAGTTCAGAGGATTCCCTTTCAAGTGCAGATGTAAAAGGTCTTTGTAGCAGAATGCAGGTGGTTAAGTCATTGAGAGAGTGTCCTTTCTGGTTAAAATGGCAAGAAACTGTTTTTTCTTTGTGATCTTGTCTGATATCTGTTTTGTGGGCATTAATCCTTTGGCGAAGTGTCTGAGATGTTTGTCCAATGTACATAGCAGACGGACACTTTCGGCACATGATAGCATAGATTATATTTCTGGATGCGCAGGAATATGTGTTCTTGATCTTATAACTCACTTGGTTAGGTCCAATAATGGTATCAGCAGAATGAATATGTGGACAAAGCTGGCAACGGGGTTTGTTGCAAGGGAAGGTACCAGGGTTGGTATTAGTGTGGTATGGCCTGTGGTTGTTGGTAAGAATCATCTTGAGGTTAGGTGGTTGTCTATAGGAGACTATGGGTCTGTCTCCCAGAGCCTCTTGGAGTATGGTATCCTGTTCCAGTATAGGCTGTAGTTTATTGATAATGTATTGGACAGGTTTAAGTTGGGGGTTGTAGGTGATGACAAGTGGTGTTCTATTGTTGGTTTTCTTGGGTCTGTCTTGAAGTAGATGGTTTCTAGGTATTCGTCTGGCTCTTTCAATTTGCTTTTTTATTTCTCCGGGTGGGTAGTTGAGGTTTATAAATGCTTGGTAGAGATCCTGAAGCTTCTGGTCTCTGTCAGTGGGATTAGAGCAGATGCGGTTGTATCGAAGGACTTGGCTATAGACGATGGATCGTGTGGTGTGTTCTGGATGGGAGCTGGAAGCATGTAGGTAACTGTATGAGTCGGTGGGTTTTCTGTAGAGAGTGGTGTCTAATTTTCCATTGTTGATTTGTACTGTGGTGTCCAGGAAGTGGATCTCTCGTGTAGAATGGTCCAGGCTGAGGTTGATGGTGGGGTGTAGTGAGTTATAAGATCAAGAACACATATTCCTGCGTATCCAGAAATATAATCTATGCTATCATGTGCCAAAAGTGTCCGTCTGCTATGTACATTGGACAAACATCTCAGACACTTCGCCAAAGGATTAATGCCCACAAAACAGATATCAGACAAGATCACAAAGAAAAAACAGTTTCTTGCCATTTTAACCAGAAAGGACACTCTCTCAATGACTTAACCACCTGCATTCTGCTACAAAGACCTTTTACATCTGCACTTGAAAGGGAATCCTCTGAACTGTCATTCGTGTTAAAATTCGACACTCTCCAAAAAGGAATGAACAAACACTCTAACTATCTTACCCATTACCAGGATAGCTTCCCCAATTATCATCTCTAATACCATTAACTCACAAACATCCCACTCTCCACCTCTAATATCATCAATTCACAGACACTTACCTTCCTTCCTTCCCCCCCCCCCCCCCCGCATCCCCCTCCTGTTCTGATTTGTCCTTTTCATGTGTGTTCATTTTTTTAATTGTATCCCTTGGTATATATGGTCGTGACTATTTTCTTCCACTATTTGATCTGAGGAAGTGGGTCTGGCCCACGAAAGCTCATCATCTAATAAACCATCTTGTTAGTCTTTAAAGTGCTACATTGTCCTGCATTTTGCTTCAGCTACCCCAGACTAACATGGCTACATTTCTATCACTATTCCTCTTCTTTAAGTAAGAGTCCAGTGGAGAAGTGGAGAGAAAGAGAGAGAGAGGGAGAGAGTGTTTTCTTTAAACTCAAATTCTTTAAACTCAAATGAGACAGAAGTGAAGTCAGATTTTAATAGTACATATAAAGCAGCACAAGTCTTTTGATCCTCCAGTTTGAAATTAAATTCAAATTGTTATTGCCTGGCAAGAAATGTCCTGCGGATACTAAAATTGCTTTTTCGTAGTGACAATTTGTTAGTGAAAACACAAAACTGTTTATGTAGGATCTATACTATATTGTGCAAATTAAGACATGAACTTTATTCCAGGAGCTCTGCTGACATTAATGATTTTGGTGTTCACTAAGAAAGTCAGAATGGAAAATCACCTTTTAATGGAAGAGGACAAAATCATTCAGGAACTATATGGCACAAATTGTCCTTTCCTTCTCAATGGAAGGCAGGGAAGCCTAGCTGATTTGGGGATTACCTCTTCTATCTATGTCATTATGGCTCTGTGTCTGATCAGCTCACACACTTTACTGTCTTTATTCTCAGCAATCCAAAGGGAGAATTATTTCCATTTTATAGATGGGGACTTGGTTAATAGAGAAGTGAAGTGACTTACCCAAGGTCACGTTTGTCCCTGGGAATGCCAGGACAAGAACCACTAGTCCAAGTAAAATTTTCACTTTGCAATCATGGGGATATACGATTATTATTTCATTTTCCCCCACTAACAATGGCTCACACAAATAATATGACATGAGCACAAATGGGCTTTACTAAAGTTATCTCTGTTCATTGGCAATAAGTCACAATATGCAAAGTTGAATGCATGCAGATGGAGGCCAACTTAAACATTTGTTCAAAACTGTACCTTAAAGAGGTATTGAGGAGCCTGTTTAAATGAAAGGAAACTCAAGTCACTGTTCAGAACATTTCAAATTTAATTTCTAAAACTATGACAAGACATCCTCAAGGTTCTCCCATTTTTTGGTAGCTTTAAAAACTTACAGAAGTAAAAACATATAAAGGGATAGGTATTTCATTAAAGCAACATAAATATGACTAATGTCCAAGCTAATACCTATTCTATCCCCCACATTCCAGTTTTCTAAACTCAGTCTTCAGGCAGAGCTCTTTGCTATATCAGAATCACTCTAATATTTCAGTATAGAATTTTATTTGTTCATCTGAGTTTTTAAACCAGACTTTTTCAATTAAATTTTTATTCTGAGTACTGAAGGGATATGATCCTACAAGCCTCTTTCCTTACTCGGTTGAGAAGTTCCAGTGAAATCTCTGCAGCTACTTGCATGAATAAGAACTGTTCGTGTGAGTAAGGATTTGGACGATCCAAGTTCAGACCATTATCTTGCTTAAAGTAATTAAAGTATGAATTTTACAGTTGATGAAAACAAAAACCATGTATCAACTTAATTACCTTCATTGACTTCTGAGACACAAAGTCAGGATGGTAATATCTCTTTTATTGGACGAACTTGTGTTGCTGAAAGACAAGCCACTAAGATCCACAGATCTATTCTTCAGGTCATTATTCTGCTCTTCTTTTTATTGTTTTCAACAGACACACAAATAATTCAAGATGCACATTGTCTGGAAATAATAATTGGATTTAATCTACATTTTATAATAATAATAGTATAAGTTTTATAATTCATTAGAAAGTAATTGAATATTTACTTGACCAAATGTATGTATCACTTAAATTGCCTCTAAAAAACACAATGAAAATTGCAGAACTTATTGAGGTAAAGTATTCATTGTTTTCATATTAGGAATAGCAATTGTTCACTCTCTTCATGCTTCACTCTCTTTAACCCTTGACTCTTTTGCCCTTCTGTCCCTTCATAAGATCCATCCTGACAACCAACACCCCTATTGTGCCCTCTCCCCCTCCCCCCCCCCTCAACAGCTGCTTCCTCTGCTCCTGTTCTCATGCTGCAGAGTTTGTCTGTCAGAAATCTCATGGCCAGGACAACTTCCTCCACTACAAATTCATTCTCTGCTCCTTCAATTCTGCCATCTTCCTAGGTAAACTTTTCCAACTTAACTGACCCTCATACCTGCAATCCAACTAATAGTTTTGAAATGGCTGTCATCCCCAGCACCATCATCTTGTAATAGTGATAAAAAATAACAAATACATGGTTTGCATCATCAATATCCCCACTATAAAATTGTTCTGATATCCCTGATCCACCTGTCAAAAGAGATGAAAAGACACTCTCTTCAAATCCTCCCCTCTTGTCTCCACTATTCTGTCTATTCAGAAACTTTCTAATTTCTTCCAAGATAAAATTGACAAAGTCCTGCCACTTCCTCTCAGATCACTTTCCTTACCACATTCCCCTCTTATACTTTTCTACCTTTCCACCTGTCACAAAAAAGTTTCTTGTCTGTTTTCCTCCTCAAATCTTTCCATTACCCCAGTGACCATATTAATCTCCTCTCTTGATCTTCTTCACACTCACTGTCATTCACTCCCTTCTTAACCTCTCACTCATCTCTGGCTCGTTCCCCTCACTATACAAGCATGTTTTAGTCTCTTACATTAAAAAAAAACAAAACATTCACCCTTGACACCACTTCCTTTCTAAGGGCCACCCTGTCTTTCTTTCTCCCTTTGGTCTCTAAACTCGCTGAATCTCTGTTCATAATCTCTGTTTGGGATTCCTCTACTCCAATTTCATCCTACACACTCTTGAATCAAATTTATACTCCTTGATTTTATGGAAATACTTGTCTCTAATGACCTATTCTGAGCTCAGTCTTGGAACCAATACCGCTTCCTCTTTAGCCTTGCCATGTGAGTGCCTTAGTACCATCAACCATGCTTTTCTCCTTGAACACTTGTCCTCTCTTGGCTCTGGTCACCACTGGTTTCATCCTGTCCTTTACAGCATCCTCCTCATCCTCCCTTTAAGTGGAGGTTTTCACAGGGATCTGTCCTTGTTCCTTTCTTGTCTCCCTCTATGCCTCATTTATGAGTAATCGCCTTCATAAACCCAACTACCATCTCTATGCTAGGGATTCTCAGACCTCCCTCACTACTCCAAACTAAAAGCCTGTGTGTCTGACATATTACTGTGGTTGTCTACTAGCTCAAGTTCAATATGACTAAAACACAGTTCTGTCTCCTTCCTGCTATCTCCTTCTGCTTTTCATTCAGACCCATATAACGTGAATGTCATGTTAACCTCAGGCCTCTGTCTAGGTCCTCACATGAAGGACTATGTGTAGATCTTAGAGATTCTTTCTCCATGACATCTCTAACATATGGCCTTACAGCTAAGAATCTTATCCTAGCTCTCATCTCAAATCTCAATTACTGCAACATCCTTTTCTCCGGCCTTAACAAATGCAAAATTGTCCCATTCATATCCATTCAGACCATGGCTGCAAAGATCATTTCCTAGCCTGATGCTTTGAGCTTGTCACTTTTCTCTTTGCATGCCTTCTCTTGCTTCCTATTTCTCTGCATCAAACAAAACGCTACTTGTCTTCACTTCCAAAGCCCTTTACAACCTACAAATCTTACTATTAAGATGTTGACTCATCCCTACAATCAGCCCAACAGAACAGACCCCATCACTCACTTGTTAAGCTTCTTTTCCCATGATCTTGATCCCTCACACTCTCTCTCCTCATAAAGAACTGTTCCTCATTACTCAGCCATACTTATATGCTTTCAACTATGTCAAAATACTACTGGGAAGCGCACCTCAAGAGATTGAGAGGTTTAATTAAATGTGAAAAGGCTAAAGTGCTTATCCAAATATATAGAAATCTTTTTTGTATATTTTACTTCCTGATTTACACCATATCATCCAGGCTTTTTTCCCCTTGCAAAATAGTCCATACTGCTATCTCCTAACACTGTCTCTCCATTTTCCTTCCCATGATTTCCTTTCAGCCCATCTCTGACATCCTATCTCCCTGTTCAAAGCCTTAAACAGATTATGCCCTAACCATTCTACCAACAAATCATGCCCCTCTTCCTATTCCACCAATTCATTTTTCTTCTCTCTGTAATCTCTTGCAGACAAAAACTGTTTAGACTAATATCTAAACCTTTCAGTTGAGCCTCCTTTTGTGCAGATTTTGAGGAATTCTGCTCCCCAAAAGGTACACCCAATGGAAATCTTTTAAATATGAATAATTCATATTTTAATCCAAATTACAGACTATATTTTATATAACTAAATTATCACTTTTAATTTACCAACACATCAATGGATAACAATCAGTGAAAATGTTTTTTTCTCCTTTGTGGAGAACAACAGAAAATCCAATGAAGAATAAATTTCCCTCGCTGCATATCTGATTTTTAAAATAAGTAATAGGCTTTCAGGTTGTAAGCAGAATGAGGCCCTATATCTGGAATACCATTTAACAAAGGATGCACCACTTGACAATGGCATACTGGACATCTGCCTGCCAAAGTGGTGATCAGAAACAGTTGTGTAAAAGGCTGAAGAAAGCTCTATAATTCCTGCCTATTGGTCTCTAGGGCCCTGATTCAGCAACTCACTTAAATACATGCTTTAATCCCATTGAAGTCAACAAGACATTAGCATGTCTTTAAAGCTGAGCATAAGGTTAAGTGTTTTACCTAATCAGATCCTAAATTTTCTAGTCCTGAGTGTGTAAAACTTATTGGTGGTGGTCTGCTTTGTGCTCCAATGTCAGTCTACTAGGGGTGCCAGTGCTGAACTGATTACATATCAGCACACCAAACTTTATATTCTGGAAGGACATAATGCCCAGGGGTCAAGCTTGTATCATTGCCCCCACAGCATCAGCATGATGACTAGGCTGAAGGCAGAATTTATGTTTGGGAAAAATGCATTCCAACATGAAAACTCACTGAGAGGGGAAAGCTCCATAGAAATGATTTGTACTGACAAGCTCATCTGACTGTGTATTCTGCACTTGAGGAATGTACGAAGGAATCCATGACAGATAGATGTATGTTTCATGTTGAAAGTGACACTTTGATCTTGGAGCTTCTGGGAGCATAAAATACATAAAGTTTTTGTATATCTTGCTTCACCATGCGACCAATGGGAGAGTTTTGTCAGAATCTATGACTGATCCTGCTATTCAGGGGAAGACAAGATAGTGTGAGTTTGTGATTTTAGCTGCAGCTAATGCACTTAATCAGGATTCGTTCTCTTATTCTCCATTAACAATAGGAGAACCTTGACCAAAAGATCACTAGCTGTACCTTTCAGTGATCCCTTGGTTCTGTTAAGCTAAATAAAGCCTACACAAATACATCTACTCACTTAGCAGGTTTCACCAGCTATATTGCCCCCCAAAAAGTAGAGCACCCGAGAAACTTGTTTAGTTTTAATTTTTCATGTTGGTTTAATTTCCTCTGTCTTCTGAAATGTAAATAGCAACATGCATTGTCCAATATATTGACCTTGTAAGGACAGAAAATGAGAGAACAATATTTTTCATTCAATGGCAATTACTACCTTTTTTTTCCCCTCTTCATCACACAATATGTAGCTGACAAAACATATTATGCCAAAGTTAATTCAGACAGACGGATGGATTTTACAACTATATATGCCCTTCTCTGGGGGGGGGACAGGTTTTATTCATTCGATGTCACTGAAAGCCATACAATGGATGACAACTTGGACATGGACTTCTAAATTTGCTTTTCAAGTTGCCCAAAGAAAGAAAAGACGGAACACTGTATAACACATTATTGCATGATCTCTGTATTAACTCTTTCCAGATTATTACAGTATAGTTACTCTTACTTCATTTTAAATGAGACTAAAATCAGACCCTGCTTGGATGACACATCTGGACAATCTAGTCTAGAGATGAGAAAATGATTTACATTAAAATAAATCACATTCATACACCAACTCTTTGCTCTGACTAAACTCAAACCAATACCCTTATGTAGTTTAAAAATATTTAGTTATCTTTTTATTCTCCAATGCTTGTATTTCTGTTCTCTTTTGTATTTCCTAGTTCAAGACCTCTGAAAAGGTCAAGAGAAAGACCATTTCTTTGTAAGATTTTGAGTTCAATTTTTGATAGACAAAATTGTGAAGATTATTTCAGGGGGTTCTGATCTCTGAATCAATTACCCATATTTGGAAGTGTTCATCAGACCAACTCTTCAGGTTTACCCATGAGTTCACATCCAAATGTTTCTTCATATTATCTGACTCAGTCTTAATTCACTATTGGTAGAAATTTTAGCATGAATAACAGTTCAGAGGATTCTCTGTTATTCATGCTAAAATTCGACACTTTACACCTGAGTCTCAACAAAGGATCTAGTTATCTTACCCATTACAAAGATAGCTTCCCCAATTATCACCTCTAATATCATTAGCTCACAGGCATTTACCTTCCCCGCCCCCCCCCCCCATCACCCTTCTGTTCTAAAATTTGATTTGTCCTTTTCATATGTGTTCATTTTTTTTTTAATTGTAACCTTTGGTATATATGGTTGTGAAAATTTTCTTCCACTATTTGATCTGAGGAAGTGGGTCTGGCCCACAAAAGCTCATCATCTAATAAACCATCTTGTTAGTCTTTAAAGTGCTACATAGTCCTGTAGTTTAATTCACTATTTTCATTCATCTTCCCCTCTTCGCTGTAGTTTTGGTGAACCATTTGCCCAGTGTTCCTGAAAATCTTCAGAAAACGTGAATTATAATGATATCACTCTGTATCTATTAGTATATTAAGGCCATGTTTCACATTAACAACTGCATTGAATGTTTTGTCTCCCTGTATTCAACTAGAAGCATTAACATTTCAACAAACATTTGACATATTCTGTGTCGAGAGACTTGCATGCCCATCAAGGGAGGAAGAAAAAGAAATTAAACAACCTGCTCAAATCTCAGAGAATCAAAATTCAGAAAACCCTTCCCTCTATTCCTACTGGACCATTCACATGCTGCATGAACAGACTGTAATCATAACAAGAATAATTGTAATTGTCATGTTGCAGATCATGCATGACACTGCTGAATTTCTTATTATGAACTCTCTATTGGTCCCTATTTAGCTAGGAAAATTCCTGTAAATCTGCTTCAGCCCTGCAGAACTGACCTGTAAAAGCATACATATCTCCCAATGACAACTCCAGCTAAGCTATCAGCAGAGGACCCCTAGAAATCTGACCATAAACTCATTTGCCTTATGACTGCCCTCCAGAAAATTTTGGTAGTATTCCAACAAATTAAGATTTTTTTCTCATCCCCATATCGATTTCATTTTTCTATATAATCCACCAGATAAAATACCTGTAAGCTAATTGAGATTTCCTACTGTTGTAAATATTTCACTGTAATAACATAGAAAACATCATTAGCTTCATATCATTTGTAATAACATTTAATATCAGCGTATCTCATTTTTCCTTTTAAAAATCAATCGCTAATGTCAACCACTGAAACACATGAAGTATAGCAGTGATCTCCAAAGTGCACAGAAAAACAAATTCCTACAAGTCATCTTAGGCATTCTATATTTAAGGTTTATGATCTATATGCAGGAAATCTGAATACGCACCACTATAATCAAGTTTGCAAAACCTTTGCATTGTAATTCCTTCCCCCTCCTCCATTTTTTTTTCATTTGCTCCATTTCCTAAAATAATAATTTATTGGTCTGAAATATTCCATTCTTGTCCTCAACACAAAGCTTTGGAAAGTTTAAGAATATATATTTAGCCACCAATGATGGATGGAAGAGTCAACCACCCTGCACACTCACTTTTCCTCAGTTCTATCCAGACTTATTTTGGTCAACTCTGGAGGATGAAATGTGAAACAAGAAAAATTGTCACATCAGTTACAGAGGCACAAGATCTGCATAAGTGTGACTAAAATTGATTCTTCTTTTTTAACATCTTTTGAGAAATTAAGTTTGATAGAAAATGGTGTCAAGTTGTAAGCAGCAGACATCAGAAGATTATAATACATTTTAATAATGCTACATTATAATATAGCATGATTCATCAGAGGATCTCAAAGGGCTTTAACTAAGGAAGGCAAGTATAACCAGCCCTATTTTACAAGGGAGAATTAGAATCACAGCAAGGTGAAGTGACTTATCCAGCAACATACAGAAGGTCAGCGTAGAAGACAGCCCACCTGCTGCCTTCTCACCTCAATCTGGCTGCTGCTTTTCCAGCCCTCTGTGGCAGGTCAGATTATCCATAATTTAAGGCTATACCATATTTTAAATCCCCACTGGATGTAACTGTAATGTTTGAATCCCCTAGGACAGGTTGTACTTGGTTAAACTTCTCCAGTACAGCTCTCTTAATACTCAAGTTGATGTGGCCTTGTCAAAGTTAATATGTTTTTGTCAGATTGTCATTTACAAGTATGATCAAATTATTTTTCAGGACTGAATCAATGCCAAAAGTAGATCTATTTTCCTCCAGAGGGACTAGAAAATAAACTAATTTACACTTCAGTGGTCTGATGTGTTCTTGTAAAGAAATACTGCCTGTTTTGGTGTTCATCTGACTAAGAGTCTGAAGAGGCTTCATAGTCTGGATAACAATTTTCTTAAACAAATTTGGATCACTAATTTCTTTTGAAATTGGATTAATTAACATGCCAAGCTGGACTCAGCTGGAGAATCATTTGTGTGAATTCAATTTTATTAAGCAAGAATGACACAATATCAATTTGTTCTCAAACCGCATATTTAAGCATTGAGCAAGCAAATCAAATGAGCCAAAATTTAATTCATTTTGATTTTTGACATGCAGTCCACTAATTTCACCACATTCTTATAAAAATCATTCACACAAATGGTAAGAATGCTCTAATTTTACTTGTAGTCTTTAGCTGTGCTTTTCCAGGATATCTTGCTCAGGGCACTAAGTCCTGTATCCATAGCGTGTGAAATCCCAGTACCATTAGAGACAAGAGGGCTACGTCTACACTGGCATGATTTTCCGGAAATGCTTAACAGAAAAGTTTTCCGTTAAAAGCATTTTCGGAAAAGCGCGTCTAGATTGGCAGAACACTTTTCCAGAAAAGCACTTTTTCTGGAAAAGCGTCCGTGGCCAATCCAGATGCACTTTTCTGCAAAAAAGCCCCGATCATCATTTTCACGATCGGGGCTTTTTTGCGGAAAACACTACTGTGCTGTCTACACTGGCCCTTTTCCGGAACAGTTTTCCGGAAAAAGACTTTTGCCCGAACGGGAGCAGCATAGTTTTTCCAGAAAAGCACTGATGATTTTACATTAGATCGTCAGTGCTTTTCCGGAAATTCAAGCGGCCAGTGTAGACAGCTGGCAAGTTTTGCTGGAAAAGCAGCTGATTTTCCGGATTAACTTGCCAGCGTAGACACAGCAGAGGAGTTTTGCTTGCTATTGACTTCAGTGAGGTCAGGATTTTGCCCAGTATGTTCAATCTGACCAGTTATTTCAAGAAAGAAAGTTTCTCAGCTGTGCCCCCGAGTTACAGGTGCAGCTCAGGAGAGGGCATTAGAGCTGCTGTAAACTATACTGTTGTCAACATCTCCTAGTGGCTATTCCAGCAGTCAAAGATTACCTCAACCTAAGGACAGGCTGACCATGACTCCCTATCCCCTGAGATGGCTCCCTGCATTGGAGAATAGTATTGCAAGACCTGCAACAATGTCTGTGTTCAGGAACATTCTTTAATGGCCAATATCCTCAGGGTCAGGGAAGCTTACTGTTAAACTGGGACACAAAATCTGTAATAGTCTTGGGCAGGTATGGACGATAATTTTAGAAGAGGGGCCACTTCACCCCTGCTCACAGACCTTAATTGGCCTGGGGATGGAGGAGAAGTCTTTCCCGCTCCTCCTCCCCTGGGCACCTTGAGAGAATTGCTAGCTGTTCTGACCAGCTGGCATTTTCCTCTAAGCACCACATGCCCCTGGTGGTGAGGGGAGACTTCATGCAATCCCCTACCCCTCCAGGCCAATCAGGATCTGGGGGCAGCGGAGCATCCTAAGTCTCTCACCCCCTGCCCTGCCCCGCCCTGCAAGGGACATGTAGCATTTAGAGTGAACCGCCAGCTCTTTGGAATAGCTGGTGGTTCACTAAGTGCCATGCACACCTTGCAGGACAGGAGGGGACTGTGTGCTCCCCCCCATCCCCAGGCCAATCAGGGCTTGGGGGTGTGGGAGCGCACAAACTCTCTCATCCCCTGCTCCCACTGTGCAAGAGGTGCATGGTACCTAGAGTGAACCACTAGCTTTTCAAAACAGGTGTTGGCTCACTCTAGGCATTGTGTGCCCTTTGCCGGAGCAGGAGACTTTGCATGCTCCCACATCCCCAGCTCTCGATTGGCCTGGGGGTGGAAAAGTGGCAGTGTGGCCATGAGCCCGATCAACCTGTGTGGTGGGCCAGATACAGCCCACAGGGACTCTCTTGCCCTTTCCCAGTCTTAGGCCATGTCTTCACTTGCCATTCTGAAGATCTATCTTCTAGTGTTCGATTTAACAGGTCTAGTTAAGACCTGCTAAATCAAATCCTGAGGGAGGCTCTAGTTGACACTGTTACTCCTCACAGTCTTGAGAAGCAAGGGAGCTGATGGGAGCATATGCTACAATTAACACCTCTTTGTGAAGGCAGCACCAAACTAGGCTTCAGGGAAGCCGACTCCAGCTATACAGTTTACATAGCTGGAACTGTGTACCTTAGCCCAGCCTTCCAGGTTTAGTGTAGACCTGGCCTTAATGTTTCCTGCTGGGAAGAAAATCTGCTATTTGAGTTGTCCTGTCTTTTCTCCATGACACATTACAGCCCTGGAGGCTTCTGCAACCTCAGGATAACAGTGACAGCCATTGAGTGGCTCCATAGTTTTGTGGGAGGAGTCAGCAATGGTGTCCAGGGTTGTGAGTGAACAACTGAAGTGGAATAGAAGGGCCTTGAAATGAGGTTCATTTCACCCTAACATTGAAATGTAAAATTACACAAGAGTTTAAGTCTGGAAGTGAAGAACGGCATTAGCCAATCAAACCTGGAGAGAGATTTTTTTAAACAGTTTAATTAAAAGTAATACCTTTGAAGAAAATCACTCTTCCCTTACACAAAACAGAAGTAGCACTGACATTTGTAAAGCTTTCCAAGGAAAGATGCAAAACACCCAAAGACAAAAATCTGTTTTTATGTTGCTATTACATAAAATGTTACTGTATAATAAATTGCAGGAAATAGATCCTCCAGAATCCACTGAGCTAACATAGGTATCTTCTCAGTCAGTGCTCAGAGAAAAATCAAACGCCAAGTTTTCATAAAGCGTTTTCTGTCTCACTTTTATAGCAAAGATTCTTTTTATTGCATGGATAATCCATATAGCAACAACAGATGTTTGCAGAATTGGACTTCTTATCAGCAGAGTACCCAAAACTGAGTTCATATACTTTTGGAATGTATTTATTTACCTTCAGATCCTATAAATATGAATCAGCTTGAAAACCTATTTTTGTTTGGCTGAAATTTGCATAGGTTACACAGTGTGTTGTGGCTAAATAGATGAATCTTTCCAGGTCCAGAAAAAAAAATTTAAAATTTAAATGGAAAGGTATTAAGGGCCACGTCCAGCCAGAGTCTGAGTGTTAACTAACTTCAGAAGTTGTCCGATGAAAATAGGCTACTCCTAGGGGAAGGTATTTAGTCATGTGGCAAATGAATTCAGAAGTGAGCTCTTCAAGTGTTTTTCTTCAGGTATGTCTACGCAGCAAAATTATTTATGGACACCAGAGGTATCCCAAAATAGCTACCCCGTAGTCTTTTGAACGCATCCTCTATTTGAAAATATAGCAGACACACTATTTTGCCATCACTGTAAACCTTATTGTATGAGGAGTAAGGGATGGCTAGAAATAGCACTATATTTCAAAATTTGGCATTGTATAGACAGTGCCAAATGACAAAATAAGCTCTTTCAAAATAGACCCAAAATAAGATACTCAATTTGTGTAGCACAAATTGAATATCTTATTTCAAGGGTTGGATGCTGTGCTGATGCACTCTTCTAGTCTTATATTTAAAGACTGAAATCTTATTTCTAATAATTGTGTTTACAAGTAGAATGCTTCTGAGATCTGAATTTATTTAATTGATTATTGTGATTTTTGTTGTAGTCAATTTGGAATCACTTTTGTGCAGTGGCTATAGCTAATTTCTCATTCCAGCTGTATTATGCAGTGGCATTGCAGAACAAAATATTTGAACAGATGATACAATTTTAGTAAAAAAAATGCACCATTCAGCTACAACTGAAGGTTGCTTGAGTCTGGGATGGCCCGATTCCATCATTATAGAATTGTAATGTTAAAAAAACTCAATGCTGCACACAGTTTACAGTTTACTGTAGAACAGATGTACCAACTTTGTAGCAAAGTCAGAGTGGGCCAAATTCAGCCCTGGGGTAAAGTAGGCATAAATCAACTTACTGCTATATCTAATTTCTATGTCTGAAGCTGGTGTTCTTCTGCAACATATGCTGCAAAACTCCAAAGAGAGAAGCTAGTTTATACCATTTTCATCCATCAGTAATGTTTGCAGTTAAGTCAGTTTTGTCTTGTTAAAGCTAAATTAGTTTTATTCATCGGAGTGAATGCAAGTGCTTTGATACTGATCTATTTTGCCATCCTGCAGTATAAAAGGTAGCTATTCCAATCACAACATAACTTTATCAGGACGTGGCTCTGAATACATAATTTCAAGGTTGCATGCATCTTGCAAGCAGATTTGTAAATCAACAAGAAAAGTTAATTTCTATGGAAATCAGAAGACCCTGGAGTAGTCTTCTGCCCCATCCCCAATCAAACATTAGCAGACTTTTGCAGCCTGGGCTCAGTACTAGTCTTAGTGCTGGAAAACATTGCCTGTGGCCTTCTGTATAAATATGCAGGCAAAGAGTGTATTGTTGAAAAAAAGATGCATTTTGTATTCCTATAATTACCAAAGGAAGCAGAAAACAAAACAGATGTATTTAAAGAGTCTTTCATCAGTGAAAAGATTTGCAGTTTCACCTGTTCATAGCAAATGAAGTCTATTTTCATGAGTACCAGCCTCTGTAGTACTTGTGAGTTATGGTAGATGTAAACTATTTTTGACGTAAAAACTGGATGAAATTTCAGGGCTGTGATTTCTAGGATTCTCTTCCTTTAAGGATAGGCACTGTGCTAAAGTGATCAGAGGCACATAGTTCTGGTGAGCAAGGAGTGATCGTTGCAGTGACTTGTATAATGACTAATGACTTGTATAATGGTATTAGTTCCATATCCCTAGGCTATGTCTAGACTGGCATGATTTTCTGGAAATACTTTTAACAGAAATGTTTTTCCGTTAAAAGTATTTCCACAAAGCGCATCTAGATTGGTCCCGGAGTTATCGTTATAACAATGCACTTTTGCGCAAAAGCGCATCTACATTGGCGGAACGCTTTTGTGCAAAAGCAGAAGCCCAGAACCATTTTGAAGAGGGCAAAAGGGCACCAGCCCTTTCCGGGGCCGGGGGCTTGAGCTCCTTTGAGACACGTGCTTAAAGGGATCTCCCTGGATAGCCGTTTCTCTCCTGCTGCGTGCTATAGGACCTCTTGCAGGGACTGACAGCCGTAGCAGTTTTGGTGGTTGCCCTCTGCCTTTTTGGTCACTTAGTGCCTTTCCTTGTTTTTTTCATCTCCCTTGTTTTTTTCTGCCATGGAGTCAGGGGTGGCCATGTGCCTGCTCTGGCCCCTGCCGGCCATTTTGGAGTGCCTGCAGCTGGTGCTCCAGGCTGCTGCCCTCCTGTTCCAGGACCTGGAGGCGCAGATCACTTTGGACTCCCTCACCATGGAGGCCATGGCATCCCTGAGGCATCCCCACCCCAGCATAGAGAGGCCACTGTGGAAACTGGACACCAGTACGGACTGGTGGGACTGGCTGGTCCTGGGGCAATGGGACGACCAGCAATGGTTCCGGAACTTTCGCATGCGAAAGCGGATGTTCCTGGAGCTGTGTGCCTGGCTCGCTCCTGCGCTCCAGAGAACCACCTCCCGGCTGCGGGCACCCATCCCCGTCAACAAGAGGGTCGCCATCGCACTATGGCAGCTGGCCACCCCGGACAGCTACCGATCGGTGGCACACCAGTTCGGAGTGGGCAGATCCACCATCGGTGTCGTCGTGATGCAGGTAAGTCCCAGGGGGAGTGGGATGGGGAGAGGGTGCTGCACTCCATGCCCAGAGGCAGCCAAGACTCCAGGCTAGGTCACCCAGGGGTTTGGGCCATCCCTCCCTTGCACAGGCCTGCTGGAGGGGGGAGGGCGTGGCGTGAGGGGGCCCTGGTGTGTGTGTGTGTGTGTGTGCGCGCGCGCACAAGCACAGAGGGCATCACGGGGGGGAGCCCAAGGGAGCACACACTCACCCTGCCTTATGTGATGTGTTCCCCTGTGTTTCTCTGCTTCTTTCTGCAGGTCATCCACGCCATCAACGACGTACTGCTCTCAAGAGTCATCCACCTGCGCGATGTGGACACTACCATGGCCAGCTTCGCTGCCCTCGGTTCCCTAACTGCGGGGGAGCCCTGGATGCAACCTGCATCCCCATCCGGGCCCCAGACCATCATGCGGCCCATTTTATGAACAGGAAGGGGTACTGCTCGATTGTACTCCAGGCCCTCGTGGACCACCATGGCCGCTTCCTAGAAGTTTATGCGGGCTGGTCCGGCAGGGCACACGACTCCCGCATACTACACAACTCCACCTTTAGCTAGTTCCATATCCACCTTACAGTGCTAATCTCCTCACATTCCCTAATTTAATTAATACTTTCCCACAACGTACTGTGTCACAGTGCAAGGATATTGCCCCTACTACACTTACCGTATCTAAAAAAACCCCCAGCTATTCTCAATAAAGGAAATCAAGCTAGTCTGGCACAATCTATCCATGTCAATGTTGTCCTACAAGATTTCACCATGTGGACAATGGGTGATTTCTTGTTTATTAGTAGGTGAATAAAAACTTTTATTATTTTTATGTTTTCTTTGCAATACTTTTGTACTAAAAATAAATGTCCTTTTTGGGGAGAATTGTGTCATCATTGATCAAAACTCTCTCACTGTCTTCAGAGAGAAAACAAAAGTACAGACTCTGGTTGTTATGTGGATGGCTTGCTAGTGATGTAGTATATGGAAGGAGTATGTGCAGCCATGAAATCCTTGTCAGAAGGAAGTGGGACAAGGTTCCCTACCCTAGGACAAGAGATGAGCAGGGCCCTGAGATCTGCCTCCACACTCATGGAGTGGACCATGGGAAATACAGGTGCAGATACCTTAAAACTAGGACAATGGAGAGGTCATGAAATATACAACAATGAAGCCAAATGATGGGAAATTCTGCAAAATTCATTTTGTAGAGTGACTGGCCACCAGATTGCAACAGACTACAGTATGTTTTCCTTCTTTTCAGACAAATTAATAAATTGTAATTTTTAAACAGATAAAATCCAGATCTTTACTAAAGGCTCCACCCACATTAACTCACCACATCTAAGTTTATACACATAAGTTTATACCAGGGTTCTCTCATGATTTCACTAATCAGTACAACAGGATTTATTTTTCTGGAAACCATGCTATGACCTACCTGAATACTGTGTCCAGATGTGGTCTCCTCACCTCAAAAAAGATATTTTGGCCTTGGAAAGGGTTCAGAAAAGGGCAACTAAAATGATTAGGGGTTTGGAACGGGTCCCATATGAGGAGAGGTTAAAGCGACTGGGACTTTTCAGTTTAGAAAAGAGGAGACTGAGGGGGGATATGTAAAATCATGAGTGGTGTGGAGAGGGCAGATAAAGAAAATTATTCATTAGTTCCCATAATAGAAGAACTAGAGGACACCAAATGAAATTAATGGGGAGCAGGTTTAAAACTAATAAAAGAAAGTTCTTCTTCACACAGTGTGTAGTCAACCTGTGGAACTCCTTGCCAGAGGAGGCTGTGAAGGCTAGGACTATAATAGATTTTAAAGAAAAGCTAGATAATTTCATGGAGGTTAGGTCCATAAAAGGCTATTAGCCAGGGGATAAAATGGTGTCCTTGGCCTCTGTTTGTCAGAGGCTGGAGAGGGATGGCAGGAGACAAATCGCTTGATCATTGTCTTCGGTCCACCCTCTCTGGGGCACCTGGTGCTGGCCACTGTCGGCAGACAGGCTACTGGGCTAGATGGACCTTTGGTCTGACCCAGTACTGCCATTCTTATGTTCTCCCCTTGAACTCCCTGAGATATTCCATAACGTAGTTGTACAATACAACAAAGTCCATTGACAATAGTGTTCAGGGAGACTGTACTAGAATCCTGCAGGGCACAGTTGAGTCATGATTCCAAACATTGTGTTGACAGAGCCTTAAAAAGATTTTTTTTTTCAAATTTCCAAGCTTTAAGCATGTGCAACACTTTGAAACTAAGACCATCAATTAATTTAAGTACAATGAGATCAGTTCACAGTTGAAAATGAGGGAATGGAGAGGAACAGCAGCTAAGTGAATAGATTATAAAGGACAATGTTTGAAATTCAATATTATGGTTTAAATAGCTCTCTATAATTCAACCCAACTCCTGCATTAGGAAAATAAAACAAAACTCTGCAAGAAATGGAAGACAATTCCCCTCTAATAGTACAAAATTTTCTCTAAAACATGAATTTAAGCTACAGTATTTGATTTCCATGAGATAAATAGGGAGAAGTTTGAAGTCTTAAAGGAGAATGTAAATCTAGTGTTAAAGACTGAAAAGGAAAACTGTGTGTGTGTTGGCTCATTAGAACCTGCTGTATTTTATCCTGCTTTCACTGAACAGCAGAGGTGACTTGGGAAACCTTTTTATTTAATATTGGGGATAATTAAGGAAAGGAAACATAGCCTGGGTGACTACAGGCTGCTTATTACTGTATGCTGTGCAGGAGGAGGGTGCATATTTTAAATTTTAAGATCAGATTACTTATGAATTTAACTTTGAATTTCAAGGGCACAGATGGAACCGTAACTCGATTCATGGACAAAATACCTTCTGTATGCAGCCAGTTTCCATATTTTAAACAGCTCAGTTTCTGGTGACAGCACTGTAGGGGGTTCGGCTTTCACTGAAAAACAAAATGATTCAGGTATAAAAGGATTTCACAGGTAATGCTTCTTTTAAAAAAAAATCACCAAACTTTTGATTTATTAATTATACACATTCATAATTTTAAGGGGTTCTGCTGCTCGTATATCAGTGACTGTGTTAATGTTTTTTAACAAATTACTCTCCCATGGGTAGGAGTAGAAATCCCATCACTCAACTCATTTGTAAATTAAAGTGAACAAGCTATGGAGAATATAAGGGAAGGGAGAATTAAGTTGCATTTCAAAGGGGGTGGGCAAAATTACTTAAGAGCAATGTTTTTCCCGTAAGGCCCTGATCCAACCAAGCAGTTCCCCCAGATTCTCCAAGACATTTCAATACAAACTTAAATCTAATCCCACTCTGCCAGACACTTGAGCATAAGTATATGATTAACTTTCAGATTATGTGCAGTCACATTGAAGTCAATGAAAATTCTGGAATGTCAATGCTTTGTTGGATCTGGGCCTGATTTCTATCTCTATACTACAAAATATTGTCTACATAGCTGAAAAAAAAGCTGTGCTGGCAAATCCCCCAGTGCAGGTGCAACTATGCTTAGAGATAAGTGCTTCTGCATGCACACCTATTGTCATCTGGGGAACTGGGGAGGTGATATTAGTACACCAACAGAAAAAAGTTACAATGGTCATACTTCTGGAGTTGCAGACTCCTTCCCTTAGTGGCATAAATTTTTCTTCCAAAGAGGTCTATCTTTTTTCTCTCCTTCTTGGTGACCCAGGTGTTCCCACTCACTTGTTATGGATCTCACAAGGGACACCAGCGGCAGATAGGTATAAAGGTGTTCATACCCAGTGGAGGGAATAAAATACCTCCTCTCATTCCTCTTTGGCATTGGAGGCGAAGAGGATGTTTTAATTGCCTCTTGAATGGTCCAGATAAGGGACAAAACCACATGGGAAGGACCAGAAGGAGTCAGGGCATCACTATGGTATCCTAAGACCTTAAGACTCTCCTACCACCTCAGCTTGGATTTTGCACTACCCTGTGAAAGGGGTCCTGCTATGAGGACAATATCACCACAGTGGGTGCTGCTGTCATCCGTGATGAAGATACTGGAATTGGTGCCAATGATACCAGTTCCAACACCAGTGGTGTTGTGAAATCAGAAGGGAAAAAAAAACAGTGGTCTGGGAGGCTGAAAACACATAGGAAGCCCTAGGGGAGAGGGCACTCACTTGGGGAGGACAAGGTCATGGGTTCGAGTTCCGCCTCCCCAGGGTCCATCCCTGGAAGCCACTCAGGAGTGAAACTGATAACTCTGGCCTTGACCTTGTTTGGAAAACCCAGTAGATCCAAAATGGCCGGTGGGTAGGGGGCTGCCACTTTACAAGCTATGGTGCCAGTAGGAGGTGTTGATCATATCTGTGAGACCTGAACTGCTGTGTTGCTAAAAGTGTGTAGTGTATATATACCCTAACTTGAAATATACAACAGCAATGTTACACAGTAAAATCTCATAACATTACATACAAAATTGCTACACACGTTTTACCAGGGCAATAATGTTCAGCAGATTAGGAATTTTCAGATGATTCAAAATGACTTATCACAAGGCATACTTTGTTCAAAATTTTTCATAAATCTGTAAAAGCGATGAACATAATGGTATGCCCTGTCTCAGTTATTAATTATTTACAGTGGTATAGGTCAGAGGAGAATCAGGCCAAATATATTTCTGCAAGGATGGATTATGAAGGAATCTGCTTGTCTATTTCAGTTGTTTGTTGTAAGCAGCCAAATTGTTAAAATAAATCCTGGTATTTGATCATGGAGAGTCTGAAGCCAGCATGAGAGGCGTTCTATGATTCTAGTATTCTGTACAAGTCAGATAGATTTCTCTAAAAGTAATAACATGAGAATATTTTTGATACCATAAAGAGTAATACGGACCCTAGCAACCAAATTTAGCTCCATATCACAACTTCGCCAATGTTCAGGGTTGATGAAACAGATTTTGCTATGGACCTCATTCTAAGAATGAATTATAATGTGTTTTTTTAACAATACGTTTTCTTATTATTGGTAGAGGAGTTTTCACATAACCTATTACTTTTATCTTTGATGCCTCTAGTTTTATTCCTTTGAGTGCCAGAGCTTGTTCGGATATGATATGTGCCTGAAGTCAAGTTGAAATGATAACATTTCTCATTCAGTCGTAGACAGGCTTTTCAATAGTTGTTCTACTTTCTAGTATATTAGCAGAGAGTTCTTCAAATGCATTTCTTTGGTTGCTTGTAGTGTACCTAACTTCACTGCATCTTTTTCCTGCACAACTCTGAATATATATTTATTTAAACTAGTATTCTTGTGAAGTGTATGGAAAGCAGGACAATTTTTAAGTCATTGGTATCAGACATCTAATCCGCCTGATGAATTTGTGGGACCTGAATAATAGATTCTGCATTATATAACTTTTCATTGAGTGAACATTTAACGCTCACAGCAGCAAAAGTAACATTTCAAATGTAAACTTCGTATAAACTATTGCAGGGTTTTGGAGTTATGGATCTGAAAAGAAAAGCCTAAAATAGTAGCTCAGTGATATGATCTTTCCCACACCGTATAATTCTTATTACATTTTTAACACTACACTCTAATGATTTACACATTTAAAAAAATCACTATTTCACTCATGATCATTTTAACAGATGGAATATAACAGGTCTGGAAACCAAGTCAATTGGAATGAGAACCAGGAGTTATTTCGCAGAAGGAAATGCACAGGGAGAAATAGAGAAGACATGCAAAGAAAAAGAACTGGTAGAGAAGGAAGCTGGGAAAGTAAGAGAAACAAATGGCAGAAACTATCCTGCTCCTAAAGATGAACATATTTTCCATCTGCGTGTGGCTCACTATGACAATAAGATACTGACCAAACGGTAACAATGGTTATTCAAGGCTATATCCTACCCTTGACCTGTGTATATAAACACCCCATTGATGTTAGTGAGAAATCCATTCTAGACTAAAAACATATGACCCCAACAGACCCATAGATCATAATTATCAATTCTTTCTACACAAGAGGTCATTCTAGCTTTAGGTCCACAGCAGCCACATATTTTCATTTGTTTTTTTTTCTTCCTTTATTTTTGTGCTTTCCATTCCTTACTAAGCCTGAGAATGTTTTCCTTTTCATCTGTCTCTCTTTTTTTCATTTCTATTTGAATAATTTATGCTGACTGGTACATGTAGGATTTATCTAGTATCAGCTCTTCCTCACAAACCAGCTTCTCTCAACACGTCACCTCAAATTCCAGAGATTCTTTTCTCCTTTATTAGTGAACCTGTCAGCTCACCAGACTCTCTTTAGTTCTGTGTCCCTAATTCTGTTACATATTGAGCTATTATTTCCCAATTGTTCTGCATGTGTGTGAAGAATCTTAAATGTCCAAATGCCATTCCTTCTTGAGATGCAAATTTCTACAAAATTCTTCACAATATTTAATTTTGGCTTTTCTCCTTCATCCTATGTAAAAGGCACCATACATGATTTGGCTCCTAAACCATGCATCAGGAAAAGACTGATACCATCACTTTATTATATTTTCATCTTCACTTATTTCTGCTAAATAGATTTCAAAATTGCATCTAAAATATTTCCAATTTCCTTGCAACATTATTGGACAGCTATACATTAGGCAGTAGGTGTGAGCTATCCATTTTAAGTTTACTGCACTTAGACTAAAATTTTGCAGCTAGACAAATTAATCTATGATCAAACTTTGCCTAACACCCAATTATAGGTTCAGTGTGCGCCTTTCAATTAATTGCCTTTTTATCTAAAGGGACACTATAAACCAAAACAAAGCTCACCTGACTGATCTTTTAAAAAATATTGTTATTCAAATAACACCTGAGATTACTATAACCAGAAATTGGGCATATTGGGATTTGCTCTGAGATCTTTTCCTCTTGTCTTATCCTGAGTACCTTGTCCAGTTTGGGAGAATACGTCTTCCAGTTCTCTCGGACTCAAAAGCTCAGTTCAACTCTAGGTTACATCACTGAGGTTCCTTTATTTGGCATACCGCAAAATTACACTAAGTTTATCAGACTGAATCATATAGGGGTTGCACATCACAGCTCCAAGTTAAACAGAAAATCTCTTCCTATACATACATTATTGTCCAAGAATTTAGGCAACCCTCCATGTGTTAATTATTCACATCAGGCCAGGCCTGAGCTACTGGGAGAGAGACTATTTTGAGTTTGTATATTTCACAGCACACTGGCATAGTCAATTTCAACATTTCCCCTTTACATATAGTCAGTCAGTAAGTTTACCCTTTTGTTTGCATTTCACTAACATAGTAGCAGAGCAAAGAAAAACAATTTTCATAAATAAAAAATTGTGATTGCACAGCAGACAAGATGACTCAAAAGCAGATGTATTACCTGATGCTACTTTTTTACTTACTGTTTTTGAAGCTGCTCTTTTAATCTTTTTAATTGCCTCCTGTGACCCTTTCTTACAATTGGAATGGGTTCCAAATGGAAAATTCTAATCTAGAATAATCAGGTTTGAGGGACTTCAAATCTGGGACTCTTATTTGTGCCATGGAAAAAAATAACAACCATTTTCAAAATTCTAGTTAAGATTTGGGTCTTGATTTCAAACACTACATCCACCTTGGTGAACCACCCATGAATGGTTTGTGGCAGGGATGGGGCAAGAGATTCAAACTGTGGGAGGGGGTTTAGAGTTGGTGCAGAGATTGTATTGGGGGGGGTGAAGACTTTGGCCAGGGGTGGGGGCTCTGAGGTGGGACCAAGGATGAGGGGTTTGCAGTGTGGACTGCCCCAAGGAAAGAGGACTACAGCCAGCCCCCTGTTACCACATCAGCTCAGGGACAGATGAGACACACCTCTCCATGGCCACAGCAGGTCCAGAGGGGCCAGGCCACGGGAGGGGTGCCTGTCCCTCAGCCACAGCAGGTTCATGCCAGAGCTGAGTTGGGGTCGGGATAGCCCTCCGCTAGCCACAGCAAATCTGTGCCTGGGTTGGATTGGTGCCAGGGAAGAGGTGCCTCTCCCCTGTTTGTGGAAAGTCTGGGGCACATCTCAGTTGGGGCCATCACAGAGAGTTGCCTCTCCCTGCAGCTGAATGTCTGCACTGGGACCTGTGAGGAAAGGCACCTCTCCTGGCTGTGGCAGGTCTGAGGCTTGAAGAGAAGCATCTCTCCCCACCAAAGCCCCGAGCCCCTGCAACTTAAGTTGTCCCCTATCTCTTATAAGTGCCCTCTTCTGGTCAGAAGTATCTGTAGTCTTTCTATTTTAACTGACTCCTGTCTGTAGTCCTTCTTTTCTTTCACCCAGTCAGAAACACAATTCTCTTTCCTCCAGCCCCAGGCAGCAACTGTCTGCTGCTCTGTTCTACAGTTCCTTTTATATGGCCTTGCTGGACCTTTAATGGCTGCTCCCTGCAACATCTCTCATTGGCTGCTTCCCCATAACTCTCAAGGCCTTTACTGCTCCTCTCTAGGACAGGAGGTGGCGGGACCTAAGACCTGAAAGAGGGAGCCTTTGGGCATAGTCTACTCATCATATACCTCCTTATTTCATATATCCAATACAATGTGATGATTACTTATTCACTATTTGATTACCGAAGAACTAAAGTAACTTATTTTAAATCCATCAAGAAAAACGCTATAAGCGCTAGTAAAATATGTTATTCAAAACTCCATTAGTAAATTTCATAGAATAAGTCCAAATTCTCAGCCTCATTTGTAACACTCAGTATCTTCTATAAACTCAAGTTCTTAGCATCATGTTTCTGGAAGTCACTGGGATTTTTTTCATTTTCTATCTTCTGTAAAACATCTGTCTTTGTTCTTAGACTCACTATTTACTCATAGATTTCTTCTTTTCATTCAGCTTTTCTGTATTCAGACCATCTTCCTCTATTCTAAGATTTTCCCTTTCCCTCAGGACCTCACTCTTTGACAGCTGTGTTGCTACTTTGGCTTATTAACCTATTTGTGAACTACTCATGCTAAATAGCACAATACCTGATCAGATTCACACTACTGTGGCTTGGCTTTTATTTCACCACCTTCTTCAGGACCTTCAGCCTTCTGGCTACAACAGATTGGTTGGCTAAAAGATCCAGGAGTAAAAGGGTAGCATTAAACCAAGTCAAGTGGCTTATTCACTAAGCAACACTGCCTTCAAATTGCAGTTAATTGTCATCACTGATGATAGTATAGTTTAATTTATTTCTTGCTTGTTAATAACCAGCTTTTGCTACCAAAAGGTGTACATCAAAATACTGACAGAAATTATAAACTCATTAGAATATTTTCATCACATTCTGATGGTGGCAGTACATTTATTTACTTTTTTACCTTCCCTCTTAGTCAGAGGAGGATTCATTTTGGAACTGCTTAAATATTTTTTACATTGGCTAAACATACCACTATTAAAGGGGAGGAGGGAGGGAATCTTGTTTTCAATCAGGGAAGTCATCTGAATTATTAGCTCCTTTTCTCTTCCACTTAAGTTTGTTTTGGGCTGAGATTTTTCAGACTGCCAACAATTGCTAAATTCAAATAATTGTAAAAGTTTACAGAAGGCACACTCTATAAAGTCTGCTCAACTTATGAATAGAAAGACCAGGCACCACTTCCTCTAATTGCTCCCATTTCAGATTCCTTTGCCCAATTGCATAGACATCTATCAAGGTGCTTGGTCCTCCAGTGAGGGCAGAGGACTGGACTCAATGACCTCTGAAGATCCCTTCCAGTTCTAGTATTCTACATGTCAACTCACAGGGCATGGACAAATGAGATTATGCATTTGCTTCAACACAGAGTCATTTAGGGATCGTTTATATTATTAGTCTCACTACATCACTGCTACTACAGAGTTAATGTTGCTGAATAAATGTTATATATATTACAGAGTGCATATCAGCAAGTGCTACAGAGCAATGCATATAAGAGTAAAAGGCACTTGGCATAGTTACATACCTTCTACCCCAGAGAATCCCATCCCTGATCCTCATTTCAAGGTCGGTGGTTGATGTGGCTCCAGCTGAGGGAATCCAGGGCACTCTCTGAGGCCTAGGTCCCTGATAAAACTCACCAGGCACGGTACTCTCCACACTAGTTATATCACAGTTGTTTACCGGATGTGCGTATACTGGCCCCATGCCACTCTTAGCATTCTCATGAAGCTGAAATCAAGGTCGATGGGATTTATTCCTCACTATATTCCCAGCTCCTCTGCTTGGGCTGGGGCCAATAAGGCTCATCTGGTGTTTGCATTTGCAGGATTCAAGGCTGTGTACTCTCCCAGGATGGAAATTTCCATCCTGGCCCTCTGGGCTGCAGACCTCACGTATGGCTTCTTATATGACACTATGATTCTAAGCAATAAGAAGGGGGAAAGGGAAAGTTGTGCTGCCAAGCCAAAAAAGGATGGAGACTGGAAACTGTGCTCTACGGTAACTCCCTTTTACTTTAACTGTCATGTGACTTTGCTTTCCTCTCCAATCTTTCCATATTATGTTAACACCCTTCACCTCCTGCCTCCCACTTATCTCATGTCTGGAATTATTTTACATTCTCCTTAGGTTTGCAGTATTATGGTGGTCATGTTGGTCCCAGGATATTACGGAGACAAAAATAGGGGTGATAGTATTTTTTACTGGATCAACTTTTGTGGGAAACAAATGGTTTCAAAGTACATGGAGTCAGATCTGAAGAAGAGCTCTGTGTAGCTCAAAAGCTTGTCCCTTTCTAAACCAACTTCTGTTGGTGAAGGTACCTGAGTTAGGTATTTTTTTTTACTGAACTTCCTTGGTGCACTACTTTCTAACTGGGTTGTGAAGCATCTGTTACTCTCTTGGTGCTACAACATTAATAATAATAAATGTATATACCACAGGAGTCGCATAATGGAGGGTAATTTTTTGGCATGTTGTAGAAAATGAGTTGTGTGGATATCATCTCTTCTCATAAATGGCAAAGAATATTTGCTATAGTTCCTGATTACTAAATTCAGATAAATGTATTCTTCAATTCTTTGTCAAGTTCATCCAAAGTCCAGATCTCTGAAGTCTGCACCTTTAGAGCATTCAATGTTACTGTTGACATTCACTGCGATTAAGTGAACAGCCTCCCCTAAAAGGTGGCATTTCAAGAATGATTTTCTAAACTAAATGGAACAGCACATGAAGAGCAAGATTCATCTCTTTTTAGAAAACTAATTTGAAGTGCTCTATGCCTCACATTAATCTTAATGGGCACACTTGTACTCTCAGAAGAGCTAATCTGGAATGATGGGCTATATTAGAAATACAGGAAAAACTCTATTATAGATATAAATGGACATTAATTCTTTGAACGTATCCATTTCTTCCAATCTACACCAACTTCCCAATTTTTTCTGCTGGATATGTGGCATATTACACATTACCTGTTTATAATGGGTACCTTCAAATGCACATTTCTCTTCAAATAAGTATTGCTATGAGAAATAGCCACCCGGTGTCACCCTCTCACACACACACTCCTCCAGTTTTACATGCAGGTCCATTAGCTAGTCCTTTGTATTGCTGATGAGTCCGAAGATCACTTTTCAAAGTCCTTCATTATCATGTAAATAGGAATATGACCTTTACATGAGCCTAGCTCAGGAGAGAAAAATATTTTAAGAAGCATAAAGACAGAATTCTCTTTATGGAAAAATGCTTGACAGAATAGAGTTTGACAGAAAATAACCTTTAAATGCCTTTTTGAAAAAACATATAATTTAATAGAACATGATAAACCTGCTATGAAGTTCTATAAAATGGTTTGAAAGAGCCTATAGTGAAGATATCACATACTGTTAAATTCTATAGGAATTTAGTAATTTCTCAAGAACTTCATTATATTTCTATAGAATTGTTAATAAGGCAGCTGGCTTCTTCAGTTGGCCCAAATCATTGTCTGGACATTACAGGAACATGCTGACAGATTCCTGATGATTCAGCGTGGCTCATTAATCCCACGATGGCTACAAGGAAGGTAGGCATGGCTGCTTGTGGCCAGATAACAAGGGTCTAGGACAGAAAAACCTTTATAGAGAAACCCTGAAACACAGTCTTTGCCTGAGGTGTGTGTATAGTTGATGGGGGGAGGGAGAGTAAAAAATAATTTACTTTATTTTATTTCAATTACCAAAGCCCAGAAGATAATTGAGTTTGGAGTAAATATAGTGTGACTATCCTCTTCTAAAGAAGATGAGAATTCCCCCTGCTTACAAGAACTCTGTTTGTGCCAACAGGGAACAAATATCAATACTTTTGCAGTAGGTGAACATTACAGCAAATTCTTAAGACGGAGTCTCCGTGTAATACTTTTAAAGCAAAAGCTAGTAATTAACCTTTCAAACATGAGATCTAGGAAATCTGTTTCAAAGTATTTGGGATTTTTTAAATTGTAATTCTTTGGACCGGTTTTAGACAGGCCTTTGCTTAGCCATGAAGCGCCAGAATGCCGCAAACGAGCTTCTCTCCACGTTGTATGTTCATGAAATGACCTTCCATGATAGCAAAAAGGAGCAATACCTATGTTTTTATCAGCAGAACACAACAAAAAGAGAGGGAAGGCCAAGTGTCATAACCTCACACTCACACCCAGCCCATACCACAGTATGAAAACATCAACTGGTGCTAAATTTCTTGAACTGTTTTTAACTCCTCTGAAATCAAACTACTGTAATTCATGCATTTGCTTGGATATTTGCAGAAAAATCATTCTATACTCAAAGAGTCGGTGCTGTGGGTCTGAGAAGGATGTATAAAAAAGGAGAATCTCCCCCTTTTCAAGTGCAAAATAGAACTCAGCTTTGGCTATGGCACTGCAACCAGCACCTCCATATTGCATACACCTCCAAAGCATGAAGGTTGTAAGGAGTATCTTGTCTGCACTCAGATCTGCAGTGCATGACCAAGAGTCCTCACACATGGATTACCATGCATTTGAATGAGCCATCCTTTGCAAATTCTGTAAATCTAGAAAAGATGAATGCTAACAGCAATAAAATGTGCAATATCAAGATGCAATAGAATGAACTGGATTAAACATCATTTACTGGAATAATTGTACTTATTATTCAACGTAATAAATATCACCATCACAGGGAACTCTGACTTGCATTATCTTTATGTGGCTATAACTCCTCATTTATACTTAAAATGACTAAAGAGTGTCCAAATGATTATATTTTTTGCCTTCAAAATCTTCTGCTAGACAAAATGAATGTTTCTATTTATCAAAACAAATGCTGAGCATCCCAAACTGCCTGATATTCAGAAAAGCAGAAGAAAACTGAAGGGTCATGTTACATCTACATTTTTTTCCCCTAATAGAGTTCCTCTCCTAATTTTTTTTTACCCTCAAAGCTTTAGGTAAATCAATAGACATTTTACAATGAAGAAAACAAGACGGAAACATGAACACTCTGAAATTTGCTAGAATCCTGAAAAATTTTTGCTCTGATGCAACATAAGGTAAGATCCTCAAGGGAGACCCTCATAATTGTACTTCTCAGCATATAGGAAAAGAAATGGGTACATCTGTAATAATTATTTGTCTCTCTAGTTCTGCTCCACAATGGGCCAGAGAATATTCGGGTTACTCATAAACTATATGGGTTTTCTTCTCTATCATCTCTCCGCCCCCCCCCCCCCCAATACTGTAAATACCTAGACATGTTCAGTTTAATTCAAAGGTCAAAATCACAAGATGAGAACTCAAAAATCCCCCCAGTTCAGGATTACTTAAAATTCAGCTCTCTCCTTTGGGTCCATTTAAAAAAGGTTTCAAATAGGGATGGTTTTCTCTCCTCTCCAAATAATCTAATCCTGATACTGCTGATATGGTGACAATTTCTCAGAACTCTCACTAACATATTCACTAAGAGAATCCTACATCAAACAATCTGTACTAACCCCCCGCATAGACACATCTGCATTAACCTTTGGGATGCTGTTATGCTACTGTGGAAACCCCTGTGTGTTAAACAAGAGCAGCAGTGCTCAGGTTAAACACATTGCTTCAATTTTTCAAACTAAAAGCACAATTTGTTTTATTTTAGTAAATTTCTGCACTTCCCACTGTTTAACAAGCACACACAGCTACACAATTCTCTCATCTCCTTCTTCCTGCTGTGTAAACTAAAGCAAAATACTGGGGCAGAGGAGATTGGTCTAAAGTGTGAACTAGTTTTGTTCAGGTTTGGGTTTTTTTTTTTCAAAATTAATCAGCTGATGTGCAGAGTCAGATATAACATTGTGAATCTTTCAAAAAACCAGCAATGCTGGTGAAAGGGTTTATAATAAGTGAAATGGGTAACAACCTGAATACCTACAGGTTGGACCTCCCTGTTTCAGCACCCTTGGAACCTGAGCTGTCCGAAACCAGGGAATATGCCAGACCAGGGGAGGTCAGTGTTCCCCTGTTGGCTGCTTCACTCCTGGGCTCCTCCCCCTCTATCGTCACCTGGGGCTCCCTGTCCTGCCATTGGCCCTGCTAATACTGGCCTCGCACGGCCTCCCCAACCTGCTGCCTGCACTCTGCCCCAAGGTCTCTTGGAGTTCCTGGCCACTGCCAGACGTGCTGTCAAACAGTGTTCCCCAGGATTCCTGGGCTGGAGCCACCCAGCCACCGCCAGTCCCACTGATGCCAGGGATTTCATGGCTGGGATCACCCAAACACACTGCACCGCTGCTAGGGCTGGCCCCACTGCTGCTGGGAACTCCCTGGGGTTCCCCAGCCAGGGCCGCCCATCTCTGCTACCCCACTTCAGCTGCAAGTTCCACAGCTGGGGCTGCCCAATCTAGCCCCATTGCCATCAGGGGTGTCCTAGGGTTCCAAGCCAGGGCTGCCCGGCTACCGCCAATCCTGAAGCTGTAGAAGATGGGGGTCCTTGGCCAGGCCACCTGCCACCAGAAGCCCCCTGCAGCTGGGATTTCCCAGCTGGGGTCGGGATTCCCTGGCTGCCTGGCCCAGCTAATGCAAGGGGTTCTTTGGCTGGGGCAGGAGCTCCCCCGGCCACTGCCTCGTCCAGCCACTGCTCTCCAGCCTGGGTTCCCCAGCCCCACATTCTCTCAACTGGCTCCCACTCCCACCTCCAGGGCTCTTTGGTCCAGCAACATCCCTGGCCCTACTGGACCACAGATATCGCCACACCAGAGAGTCCTGGTTTTGGGAAGTTCAACCTGTTCAACATTTACTGTCCTATTGGTTGGCATGTTATAATACCACAATATCATTTGGTACCTAGACAAACCCACAGAAGCCATTCAGGTTTCTACCCTGAGCCCAGTGCATGCTGGGACAACACAAGCTGTTGCACTAAGCTACATCAGTGCAATATGGTGACTGAGAATTTAAATCCACTTTAACATTTAAAAGTCAGAAATGCTAAGTTGTGATTCCCACAGCCACCAGAATTCATGCTCCTTGCCCTCCCCTCCCCTCCCCCCATGATTTTCTATCACATTCTGTTATATTTGTGCGCCAGGAGGGTAAATTTCAGTGTTCTGCAAATAATTATTTTGAACTTCTGGACCACAATAGAGGGCCAGCAATATGGTACTGAACTACAAGCCTGAATGAGTATGTCTGCACTGTGTGTGATTACACAAAATACTCTCTAAACACAAAATGTGGTCCCAGCATGCACTGGACTCAGGGTAGAAACCAGAATGGATTCTGTGGGTTTGTCTAAGTAGCAAATGATATTGTGGCCATAATGATATAATGATAACATGCCAACCAATAGGACAGTAAATGTGTTAGCAGTCAGTGTAGACAAGAACTGTTGTGTTTCATATCATGTCTCTGGCTTAACTAACTCACTGTGGGAGAGAGGGAGTGAGAGGAGGGGGCACAAAGGAATACAGCCTCCAATCTTCCCTCCTCAGCCCCAGAGTACAGGCCTGCTGAGGGGACAGAGGGTAGCTATCCCACACTCCCAGCCACCACCACAGCAGCAATAGCAGCAGTCAGAGCCCCAGACTCTTTAAATCACTGCAGGAGCCGCAAGCAGCACTGAAGGGCTTGCTGGGGGAGGCTAGCATCAGCCCTGTCCCTTCCGGGATCCCAAAGCCACACTCCCATACACACACGCACACCCTTGACAAAGGCCTGGCGAAGTCTTTTGGCTGCACTGCCAGAGTACCACCTGGACTTGCACCAGTGAGGAAAAGAACATCTAGTACAGGTCCCGTATACAGGAATTTCGGAGGGGGAGGATGGAGAAATTGTGGTTTTTTTGTAAATGTGGAACGTAATTTTTTTTTAACTATAAAGGAGTTCAAAATAGTCATGCAATGAGTGTGAATAAGAGAGGTTAATGAAAAATTTGAGTGGAAACAGTGACTGGTAAAATGATTTTGTTATAACATACTAGAAATGTATGCGGTAATAAATGTTTTATAGAAATTACCTTCTGGGATCTTGCTGTGTAAGCTTGTAAGTGAAAAACAATATTCCAGAATATTGCAGTCTTCTTCTTCAAAGTTTTTCAGTTAAGACTATATGCAGACTAGTAGTAGTGGTGAAATAGCTTTGAGGTAACAGCAAACTTTTCTTCATGACAGTAAGTTCATAGCAGTGTCTAAGACATGTTCATAGTTGGTTTCCATCTTTAAGGAGAGTTTGACATTCCCGTCTTTTAAGACACTTCTGGGAAAAGATATCCACCACTTCATCCAAGTCCACTTGGGCTGCGTAGTGGGGGGAAGGGTGTATGAAATTGTAATGCAGAAGAACAGGTCAGCTGGAGCACAGGAGAGGGAGGTTCAGGCAGCATGCCACCCCAGCCTTCCCTCAGCAGCTCATGTTCACTTCAGGGCATTTACACCCTTCACACTCCCCTGGCATACCGGCCTGGGTAAGGACTAGAAGACTGTCCTTTCTTTCTAATAGACACTTCTTAGGTACCATCAGTCCCATGCAGGAGTGGCCCAAGGCCGGCTACAGCAGCTGGCACCTTAGGTGGGGCGGCGCAATCGGCGCCCCTGCCTCCACGTCCGTCAATGGCCGTGATGTCATCATCGGGCACCCAGGCCAGCGGCGCCCTAGGCAGCTGCCTAGCTTGCCTAGGCTCACGGGCCACCGATGGTCCCATGACTATCATTGATTGCATAATGAAGTCAGTCAGTCACACAGCACTTATTTACATGGATTGCACATGGATCCCTAGTGAAAATGCTCTCTTTTTTTTCATTTTGTAAGACATCTAGTACAATGTGAAAAAAAAATTACATAAAAAAGGGTGTTTTACTAGCCTCCTGTCAGTCGTTTTTCTATGACTACTCATGTGGTATTGACTCTGGTTCTCTGACCTGATTGTACCATAAAAATGGCCAGACTGGGTCAGACCAAAGGTCCATCTACGCTAGTGTCCTGTCTTCCAACAGTGGCTAATATCAGGCATGGCAGAGGGAATGAATAGAATATGTATTCATCAGGTGATCCCTCTCCTGTCATCCAGCTTCCGACAAATAGAGGCTACCTCACCCTTCCTGGCTAATAGTTATGGAGGGACCTATCCTCCATGAATTTATCTAGCTCTTTTTTGAACCCTGTTAAAGTACTGGTCTTTCCAACATCCTTTGTCAAAGAGTTCCACAGTTTGGCTATGCGCTGCATAAAGAAAAACTTCCTTTTGTTTCATGCAAACTTGCTACCTATTAGTTTTATTTGATGACTGCTAGTTCCTGTGTTAGGAGTGTTACTTGTAGTTCTTATAAATGAGTAGTCCTGTGGCATCTTAGGGTATGTCTACACAGCAAAGTTATTTTGAAATAACAGCCATTATTTCAAAATAACTTTACCAGCATCTACACAGCCAAACCTCTATTTCAAAATTAAACCAAAATAGCAGAGGGCTTATTTCATGAGGAATAGCACCATTTCGAAATTCATATTTCAAAATAAGCGTTGTGTAGACACTTATTTCGAAATAGGGGGCCTCCAGCCCTTCCCAGGGTGCCCTGGTGGCCACTCTGGGCACAATCAAGAACACGCCTCTCCCTCCCCCTCTCCCACTCGCCGGAGCCCTTAAAGGAGTAGACTCTGGCCACAGTGCTTGTGCCAGCTCCAAGCCTGCCAGCCCAGAGCCAGCAGTCCCTGCACCTGACCCAGTGGCCCCAGCATGAGCCAGGCATCCAGTGCTAGCCAGCCCTTCACTGCTCCCCAGGACCAGTCTGCCAGCTCCCAGAAGCCTGCCAGGGGCTGGAAAAGGCAGGCACCTGCCTGGTTCAGTGCAGAGATCAGGGACCTAATTCAGGTTTGGGGGGATGCCTCCAATGTTCATGATCTCCGCACTAAACAGAGGAACACAACCGTCTACAGGCAGATGGCTGCCAGCCTGGCCACCAAAGGCCACATGGTAACCCAGGATCAGGTTTGCCTGAAAATAAAGGAGATGTGGCAGGTGTATGCCAGGGCCATAGGGGTCAGCTCGAGACCCCTGCCCCTATTTTGATGCCGTGGACCACATCCTGGAGGGCAGGACAGTCTGTGCCCCCCACGTGATCATCGACCCTGGGGCAGAGCTTGCTGCCTCCTACTGCTCCAGCTCCTGCTGCCTCCCCAGCTACCGCTCCTCCTTCCACTCCTTCTCCCCCTCCTGCTTCTTCCTCCCGCCCCCCACACCCTCACGGATGCCGAGGCCCCCATACCCATGGTGCTGGGAGACAGTTGGGCCAGCGAGACCCTCTACCCCGAGCCCTGAGCTTCTCCTCCCCCTTTCTCCCCTTGCCAGCTCCCTCTTCCCAGATTTCCCCCTCCCCTCTCCCACCTTCTTTCCCCAGTCTCACCTCAGTTTCATTTCCCCCCCACGCCCCAGTTTTGTTCAATAAAGAGGCTTTGTTGTAATGAACACGTGTGTCTTTTATTGTACAGCAGGAAAGGGGGTTAGGGAGGGGTAAGTGGAAGGACGTGAGGGAGAAATGAGGTACAAGCCCCCAATGGGGCACACCAGGGAGACTCTTACTGCCTTCAGAACGTCCTGCCAGGCTCCGTCTCCATGCTGCAGAGTATTGTGGTGTCCTGAGTGAGGGCAACCAGAGCATTCAGAGAAAAAAATGCTTTGCTGTCCCTCAATGAGGTAGGCAAGCAAGCAGGGAAACCTGAGAACCGGCTGTCTCGGAGGGGGAGGGGATCCCTTTAAGCACAGGTCTCAGATAGCCTCAGACAGCAGCCACACAAGGTAATTCCTGACCTGATGCCCTGCCAGAACCAGTTCTGGCCGGCCTTAAATGCAATTCAGCGTCCTATCAGTGTGGACGCGCTATTTCGAATTAGCAAAACGTTATTTCAAAATGCATTTTGTGTCTAGATGCATTATTTCAAAATAACACTGTAATGTAGACATACCAAAACCAATATATATATATATATATATAGCATCGTGAATTTTCATGGGAAAAACCCACTTCCTCAGATGAGCTTAAGTAGAGAAAAAAAGAGGGTACCCTTATGTTAGTAGATTTAGTAGAAGCTAGTATGACTCATTTTCTCAGAAAGTGGGCTGCATTTTGTATTCTTCCTCCAAAATAATAAAATAAAACCTAACATAGAGCCTGATCCCTGTGGTTTCCATAGCAGAACAGAAAGTTTACATGGTGAATGTCTGCAAATTGGATTGGCTAATGAATTCATGTTTGTAGGAAATCCTTTTGGGTGATTAGGGATGTTAAAATTAGATTAATCAAGTAACCAAATAGTCAATGGACCCACTGACTCTTTAATTAGTCGATAAGGGCACTTCCGCTTTAAAAGATAGCAAGAGCCCACCTAGCTGTTGCTACTTTTCAAAGGCAGAAGTGCTGCACAGCATTCCACCTTTGAAATACACAGGAGCCCCAGTGGAGACTCTTGCACATTTCATTTCAAAGGCAGAATGCCACCACTGAGCCCCTTCCCCCTCCCATGGAGCTGGAGCTGACAGGAACCAGCTTTTAAGCTGGCTCCCCCCAGCATCCTGTCCTCTTCCCACTCCCCTTGCCGCCTCTTTCTGAAAGATGGGGGGAGTGACTAACGTTACTCCTCGATGAGTAAATTGAGTAAACTCCTAAATGAGGAGTAACGTTAGTTCAAACCAAGGGGTTTGATTGAAACTAATGCATCCCAGAGCGCACTTCCTGGTTCGAATCAGCTGTTGAGCAGAATAAAGCGCAGGATATTTAAATCCCCGCTTCATTAGCAATTTCGGTCAGCTACATTTGCATCCCTCACTCGAACTAGGGAGCAAGTGTAGACGTACTCTAAGATGCCAAAGGACTATTCCTTGTTTTTAAGTATTTACTGTGTTACTCTTCAGACATGAACAGTACTCCTTTAGCAATGCTGCCTGGCAGCAGTACCTCCTCAACTTTATATCCGCCAGCCCCCTCTTGGCCCAGAAGGTCTTGTAAAAATAATGATAAGGCTGAAAGGGGAAACAACCTTGGTCCCTTATCTGAGAAAGTTTTGGGTAATGCCATATGCACCACTGGACCTTGAAGTTACCCTTTCCCCCCAAAATTGACCCTGTTGGGGTTTTGATGATTTAGTGCAAGGTCACAAACATTAATGTTCTCACAGTTTGTCCCAAGCAATTGCCTTCAAATTGCTCACATCTCTGGCAAAGCCCCTCTTACAAGGAATGGGAGCAGATGGGGTCCTTCCTCAGCTCCTGATTTTGCAGGGGGCTGTCACACTGGAGCCGCTTTGTAACACAGCTGCTGCAGTAGGAGTCCCCGCCATATTACCACACATGACATGAGGATTTGTGGTTGGTTGTGTTGCTCTACTGATTCCACTCCCCATTTATTAGTCCCAGACCAGCTGGGGTCAGGCACAAATCGATGTTTTCAAGAGGAAATGTTCCTACATCCCATCACAGAGCAATATCAGCCTACCATTCACAACAGGGACCACTCAATGCCGGTGCAGGGGAGGGGGTTACTACGCTGCAAAAAGATGCCCGCAGCCCCTTTCACAGAGGAGTCCAATGGGGAGGTCACACAACAAATGCCCCAAGGCAGCGCTAAGGGTTCATTCCCAGAGAAAGGCCGGGAAGTGCTGGGCGAGCAGAGAAGCCTGGCTGTGGCACCTCTAGGGGAAGCTCCAGCACTGCCAGCAGAGCCACGCTTTGTGACACTGAGGTAATCCCTGGGGAGCAGTAAGGGGATGGTCTATACGGAGGGAATTGCTCACTCTTCTCCCTTTGCCTCTGGCCTGAACCAGTTCCTGCAACTGGGCCAAAGGCAGCCCACAGACTGCATTCAGCATACTTCTTCATGTCTCACTTGAGTGCTCTTTAGTTCCCTTTCAATTGCCCACTTTATCAGCTTCAGTACACCGCCACTCCATTTAGAATGTACATCAGGGAACTCGGAGACAGGCCCATACTCAGGACCGGGACCATGAGAGGACCAGATGTAGTAACTTAACTGGCAATACTGCATCATTCTTGACTTCCTCTAACTTCACCCGTGAATTGGGCTGTAGGTGGAGTTAATTTATGATAATGTATTTGCCAAGTCATCGATTTCAACAGTTTCTTTATAAGTGCATTAGTTATCTCTCAAGTGCCAGCACTCAGTTTAGAAAAACCACTCAGGGCAGACCAACCCTTGCATGACCAGATTCTATTGTTTTTACAATGCTTGTATAAGCAAACTGTGATATGGCTACTAGTACATATAATGAAAGAGTTATGCAAACCCTCATATTAAAGCAGTTACAGTAGTCCAGTGCTTTACCATGGAATGTAACCTATTGCCCTGGTACTATATTCTATACAGAAAAATAAGTATAGATAATAAAAGATACACACATTTTCTCGTTGCTCCTTTTTGCTAAACTATTTTTTAAGGAAATGCCTTTTGAGAGAGGAAATCTCTCTTCTGTCAGTCTGCTACAACATCTGGTAATGCCCCCATAGTTAAGCCAGTAGGTGTATTTAAGTACCTGCTGTTTACATGACTTTGTGGATAATTAGTGCATTGGCATGGGGATCCAGAATACTTGCACAACCAAACAGGAGACTGTCCTCAAAAAGTTTGTCTATACTTAGATATGACACTGGAAGTGTTGCCAAGTCTCTCAATACTTGGTGTTTTTCTTAACCTGAATGCAGCAGCCAGGGCTTTGTTACTTTTAGAATCTCAGCTTAAAAAAAAAGTTTCTAGCCCCCACAGCTGTGGAGAAAAGCTTGAAAACATGCTAATACTTCAACAACAAAAAGCAAAAAAAGAACCCAACATTTATTTTTGTTTATATCTCATGTTATTAGAGGCCTGATGTATGGTTTTTGAATGCTCAGGTTAGCAATACTTCATTGTGTTATACCCATTTTGATAAACATTTAAACACAGTAGCAATGGAGACAGGGACTTGTCTAAAATAATGCCATCTCTATCTCTCAGCTCCTGAGAAAGAGGCAGGCTAGAAGTGTCTCCAAGATTCCAAACCAAGGTAGAGGATCTAGAAGCTTCTACATCAACAATAGTGTTTTATTCCAGGCACATGGAAATCCACTCTTGATAGAGCTGGGTGGAATTCTCAAACCAAAATTTTTCTTTAGTGAAAAATATAAATCCAGCACTACCAAAACACTTTGTCAATATGTGCTGATTTTGCCAAATTCTTTTAACTGAAAAAAAAAATCCCCGAAACTCTAGATTACTGATGACATATGAAATTTGATGTTTTGGTTGCAAACATGTTCTTATTTCAACATTTCCTTTACATTTATTAAAAACAATTAAAAATGTTTAAAAAGACTCAACATCTAATCAAAATGTTTCATTTGACCTAAAACTTTTTTTACTTTTTGTCAAAAAAATTAATTATTGCAGTTTTGAGTCAATCCGAATCATATTTGGTGTTTGTTTGGAATTGCCAGGGACCAAAAATATCTGTTATTCCCTCAGCTCTACTCTATAACTCACTCCTCAGAAATACTTTTCCATAATAGCTCCTCCCTCCCACAGCACAAACAAATCCAGAAATTTTGCTACAGTCTGTTTCTCTCCTCATCTGAGCATCTGCCTCCTCCTCCTCCCATTCTAGTCTCCATCTTTCTTTTTCCTGATAGGTGAAAGCTCCGCTATTAAGTTTGAGCTGCTTTGACCTCTCAGACTCTTAACTCTTTCCTGAACCCCAAAACCTTCTGACAACCACATTTGAGGAATAATGCGTGATCCTGACTATTCTCAAGTGACATAAACCACAATTGCCAAAGTCCATCCAAGCGAGCTGCGGGGGTCAGATTCTTGAAGCCAAAAGAAGAACAGAATTTGTCTCATAGGAAATATTTCATTGTGTTATCAGGTTGCCATTGAGTGCATGCTACAGAAATTACTCATCTTAATATGCAACCGTACCAAGACAATAGTGACAAAGGATCATAATGCAGTATATATGGCAACAACCTACAAAGGTCCAAAGAAACCTTCAGCAAAGTGCACCAATTCTCATAAAACAATACATAAAAAGAGTCTTTTGTTTTTAATTTGATTCCTGAACTCAAGACTGATTAAGCCCCACATCAGTCATTCTTATGCTAGGCTCCAACCAATCCACAAGCCAGAAGCTAGTCTAGTGACTTTCAGGGCAGATATATAAGCCTCACAGTGAACAGGCACAGCACTGAGGTTTGCTCGACTTTGAGTACTAAATGGTCTGGTGCTGCAACATGCTAATGTCAAGGGAAAAGATGTGAAGGCAACAGTGGAAAAAAATCAAAATTGTAGCATCCGCTGAAAGGTCAAACAGAACACCTGGATGGATCAACAGAGGGTGTACACAAATAAAACGTAACGTGTGGGAATAGCTATGGTACAGACAGCAACAGAAGCTGCATCCGCTAAGACAGTGGTCTCCAACCTTTTTAACCACAAGATCCTTCCCGCCCCTTCTTGGAAGCCCTGCCCCTGCTCCACCCCTTCTCCGAGGCCTCACCTGCTTACTCCATCCCCCTTCCTCTCCCATTATCACTTGCAGCAGGCTGGGGTAAGGAGTTGTGGTGCAGGCTCTAGTCTTGGGCCAAAGGGTTCAGAGTGTGGGAGGGGCTCCGGGCTTAGTCCAGGGTGGAGGATTGGGGTCCAGGAGGGGGTTGCAGGATGCAAGCTCTGGGAAGGCATTTGGGTGCAGGGGAACTCACATCTGGGGCAGGAGGTTGAGTGCAGGAGGGGGTTCAGGGCTGGGACAGAGATTCAGAAAGCAGGCTCTGGCTGTGCACCACTTTATTGAGACAGCTTCCAAGAGGTGAAGCAGTAGAGTTAAGGCAGACTTACTCCTGCCCCAGCCCTGTACCACTCCTGAAAGCAGCTGGCATGTATAGCAGTGGCTCCATGGTGCCATGTGCTGCCCTTCCTCTACAGGCACTGACCTAATAGCTTCTACTGACCACAGTTCCCCATTACCGATCAATGGGAGCTTCAGGAGCGGTGTCTGCAGGCAAGGACAGCATGGGAAGATCCTCTGCTCGGTCTCTCTCAGGGGCTGCAGGGACATGCCAGCCACTTCCAGGAGCAGCAATTACCATAGAGTTAATTACTCCAGCCACAACAGGTTAGGCATTTTTGAACGCACTACTCAAAGAATTAAATGCAAGCATAAGAGAGAAATGTAAATTATGAAATGCGCAGACCAGTCAAAAAACCAAAAATAATCCACTTTGCAAGTAGTAAAAGCAGTAAAAACAATAACCCACATATGTGTTGGGTCAGGAGACAAGAGTGAAGGACAGTGTGTATTTGTGAGAATTACAGTATGTGTGAGTGACAGAGATTTGCCCTGCCAAGCTCCCTCCAACCCCTTTCTCGTTGTGTGGAGATCGTGTACAGGAGAAGAGGGAAGAGGGACACCCTGACATCAGCACCCCCCGATCTCACCCCCACAACCTGCACAGTAAGCAGGTGGCTCCCAGGGGGCAGCTCCGAAGCAGAGGCAGCATAATAGTGGGTGGAGGGGCAACTGAAGTACCAGTGCTGGATAGCTTCCCGGCCAAACCAGTCAGGATCACCTGTCAGAGGCTCCAGGATCTACCAGTAGATCCCGATCTACTGGTTGGTGATCACTGCGCTAAGGTATTCAAAGCAGAATTAGACAAGCCCTGGCAGGAAAAAATTAGACAGTATAAATACTAGCTAGCAATATGATTTAAATGAGATCCATGTCCTCCCACTTTGCTGAAAATTCTTGCTATTAGTGTGCACAACACTGTACAAAGAAGCATCAGAAATATGTACTCTGGGATAGATCTGATATCATTAACTTTTAAGGTTAAACACCTTACTGCTATTGTAATGTAAATTACATGAAACATTTAAAACAACCTTTTCGGGTTACTGCATTCATGAAGGTTAAACAACTGGAATTCAATATAGTTTTTAAACCCCTGGAGAAGGATGGTGTTTAGGAAACTTAGAAATTTAACCCTTTTAACATATAGTTTTCGTAAACAATGATCCTATGCAAATGAATGTCTTATTTTCTCTCAGTGCTGTAGTCAAATGCCTGCAGGTTGCAAGTAACGCAAATGAATCATTTGCATTTGATTAGTTAGACTGAATGGAAAAACAAGAAGTAGTTCAAATGCATGGGACACAGGAAGTAGCAAGTTATAGCTGAATGAACACTAAAGAACATGAGGACAGCTCTGTGAATAAGAAACAAGAGGAGGTTTTCAGGGCTATGATATACTCCATTGTGGTTCTCCAATGTGGAAGATTTGACATCATTAGGTTGCATAAAAATGAAGAACAGACCACATTTTAATAATGCTAGTTTTATATCAATCAAAAGGTACCTTTCTGACTGCCACTCCAAAGAAACTAAGTAACTTCTCTCAACTGGAAAGAATGCCATTCCATCAGACCACGAGAAATTATCAATTATTTCGCATCTGCAAACTGAGCCCAAATGTACTGGACTGGTGGGGTGGGGAGAGAGAAAATGAAATCTTGCAAACTTAAAGTATAGGGCATTCAGACAGAATCTCAACTTCCACCAGCATTTCTAAGCTCCTGCTTAATGAAGCAAAGATATTCAGAATGTTATTGAGAAGCGACTGTCTAGGAAGGAGTACTGCAGAAAGGGATCTAGGGGTACGGTGACCATATTTTCTGAACAAAAAATAGTTCAGAACACCTTAGCCACGCCCCCTAAAACCATTAGCCATGCGGCTGACCCCTTAGGTCCCACCCCTGGGATAGTATTTCCAGGGTCAAGATGAACACATGTCCGGAAGTAAAGGGTGTCATGTGACTTCTCTAAGTGCTCCTCCCACCATCCTCTACCTATAGGGATGGATTTGGGCTCCATAGAAGTCCCCCATGAAACCATACTACAACTGCATTAACCCAGGGTCCAGACCTAGGGTCCCATGACAGTGCAGTGCTAGGGGTCTAACCTTGATTCAAGATGAGATCCAGGATCTAAGACCTATTACTTTGCAGCGTAGATGCAGCCCTATTTGACTCGGAGCCTGGGAATCATCCAGAACTATCCCACAATTTCATGGGACAACTTCCATAGTCCTCTTCATGGATATTGACTACCGGTTCCAATTAACTGGTAATCGAAGGGGGCTGGAGCCAGGGGTTCCACAGCCCAATGTAAACCTTTCCATGGACCACCAATTGCTAATGGAAACTCACCTTTAATTACACCTGACCCATTTTTCTAGTGCTGCAGCTAGGGGGAATGGTTTAATTTAAATTATTAAACAGATTAAGCGTTTTACTCTCAGTTTATCAAACTTAATTTTCAATAAAATAAAAAAATAAAATATCAATTTATGTCCAGTACAAAAGCTTTCAATTTTTTCTTTATCAGCTTCAGAGGGGTAGCCAAGTTAGTCTGCACAGGATAAACTTTAAACAAGTAGTCTGATAAGACTTTAAAGACGAACAAAACATGT